>NW_019392671.1:1446983-1740421 GCF_000648675.2 Cimex lectularius | reverse complement strand
AAATTAAAAAATAAATAAATTTATAAAACGTGAGGTGGAAGAAATGTGAGGTGCCGGCAATAGCCCAGGCAGCTAGCCGGCCGGGGAAAAAAAAAAAAAAAAAAAAAAAAAAAAAAAAAAAAACTTATTAAAACATATGTGTATGTATTTGTTCGTGTGTGTGTGCGCGCGCGCGTGCGTGTGTGTAACGAAACTGAAGCTAACCCAAATAATTAACATACGTAGTTTCAACGTAATGAGAAAAGATTACGAAGAGAGTAGAATTACTTGCAGAGGAGTTTGTTTATGAATCAAAAGCTCAGTAATCTTTTCTGAAATTAATGTAAACAAGAACATGCCGTGTGTAGCGGTGTAATTTCATCCGCAATGAACATTACTGTGTGCTCAGTATATCTTCCCCCTACACTTTTCAAGAAATGTCCACTATACTTGATCAGCTTCCTTAACCTTATCTAATCCTCGAGGACTTCAATGCTCATAGTCACATGGAGGAGAAACTATCAACGATAAAGGAAAAACCATTGAACAAATTTTAAACAGATACAATATAAATATTTTAAATGACAGTTCCTCACCTCACATTTGCGAGAGATCTGGCAAACTCTCTGCTATAGATCTGAGTCTAATCAGTCCAGGACTCCTAATTGGTCTACGCTGAGTGATGGTCATGGCAGCGATCATTTTCCAATTTTAATTTAATACACAACTCCTATTTCAATATTTCAACTGCCTAGCTATTGGAAACTCGATAAAATTGACTGTGAAAAGGTGGAACAAGGAATGCGGCCTAGCCGTGGTTAATAGAAAAAGGCACTTAATAGATTTGTACGAAATCCCTCCACGGCTAAATTGAACTTTTTTGAATATAATCAAGCGAAAAATCATGCACGCCACATTCTAAAGAAAATCAAAAGCTTTTCTCTCTTCATATATCTGGATACATTTCCAGTACCCAGCCAAAAGGATTTTCTTGATTTGTTGTTGGAAGTCAGCCATAAGGTGTTGTGTACAAAGCTCGAAGCTTTTGTAAAATTGCTATTAAAATTATTCCCCTCGATAATCTGGTCAACAATGCCATTAGGCTGTATTTCTTAGGAAATCGTATTAAAAGCAATCTTGGACAGGCTGGGGTAGGTTTCGAAATTTTAGATACCAACTTTTATTTTATCTAACTCGAATAATTTTGTTTTCTTCCACATTTCCAAACTTGATCGCTACTTCCCCACTTGCCGTAAGTCGCATATCTTCTAACTGAATGTTGGTCTACTCTCCTGCATCTCCTGAACTAATTTTAAATGATCTTTTGGATCTAGATCTGAAGTAGGCTCAATAATCACAATATGCATTTTCCTGTTTGCATGTCTTTTAATATTGTTTTTCTGTGTTTTTATTAGAAGTTTTTTCTTTGTTGCGCTTCCTTTTAGTTCTCCTGGTGTTCATCTTCTTCCCATTCAGAATCATCACCTATATCTGTAGGTTAATTCACCAGAGGTCCTTGATGAATATTCATTTTAGTATTGATATTATATTGGTCATTAATTTTTTCAGTTTACCTTTACAAGCCTTTTTTTTTGGTCTATTGGTTTTCCTATGAATGTCTAAAATTTGCACTCTAACCCCCCCCCCAGTCCCCATGCCCTAAGTTCACCAACTTTTTTTTTTACAGGAGGATTTATTGTTGATTTCGTAACCGAAGTTTTTAAATCTTTCATCATTTTGGCAAATGAAGGAGTTAAAATGTCTACGACATCAGGGATCAGCAAATTCGGTGCCTGCGCCAGTAAGCCTCTTCTTGATTTCTCCATTCGGATTTGAGAAGCTAGGTAGGCTTTTCTATGGCCATCATTTGTATTATTTCAGATCACCAGTAAACATGCTACATGATATAACACGATGATTCTTTGTTTACTTTTATCATAGGATCCATAAAAAATTGAGCCATTTTGGCCCCGATTCTGCCGGATTCTCGGTAATCTTCCATGTGGTTGATTTTCTCCGTTTCAGAGAATAGTCCATAAGTTATCCCTGAGGCTCTTTTCCGCTTGAGGTATAGGATTGACGCTGAGGCCACGCAAAATTTCTTCATTATGGTTTAATACTACATAGCCACTAGTATTTTCAGTATCCATACTGCATTGACTTTCAGATTCTGTAGTCGTTCCCGACTGGACAGTTACTTACTTTTACATTTCTGTACCTAGAACGAGATACTTCCCATCCCAATGTGATTTTCCCTCACCTGAACGATTCCAAAACATAAAAACCTCATAACCTTCCTACCGTCCAATTAGTCAGTTGCGTATAATGGACAAAATACTAGAACGACTCCTGCGTAAACACATTCTTTTCATCCTTCATTCTGTAACCTCATTCCTGACCATGAGTTTGTGGTTTCTCAATCCACTGTTCAGCAGTGCCATCGCGTTGTACACATTATCGCTGTAGCTCTTTCAGCAAAAGGAGTGCTGCTGTGGTGTATTCCTAGATGTGAAGTAAGCCAACGATTGGGTATGGTACAAGGGGCTCTTCTGGAACCTTAAGAAAGTCCTCCCTTTGACCTACTACCTGATCCTAAAATCCTACCTGTCCAATAACACTTTCAAGTCATCTGTGGCCACTCCACGCCATTTATCGCCCAGATGAAGGGGTACCACAAGGAAGTATCTTAGGGCCCATCCTCTATACTGTGTATACCGCAGACATCTCAACGATTCCGAAAACAATTCTTACTGCCTATGCGGATGATACCGCCACCCGTTGCTCCCATAAAGACCATTTCAGAAACCAGAAATCTACAATGTCATGTACAATGTCATCCTTTCAGCAGTGGTTCATGCAGTGGAAGATGTCAATAAACATACAAAAATGTGAACATGTCACTTTCACCCTTCGAACCACTGCTCCCATCTATTATAGTAGTATCCCTCTCCCACCAGCTAATATAGACCTCTACCTTGGATTATACATTGTCAAACGACTTACATGGAACCCTACACGCCAATCCAAAGACAAGAGCTAAACAGACGATTTAGACTCAATTATGTAAATGTTTTGAGACCCATTTGGACATACGGCATCAAACTTGGGGTGCAACAACACGTTCCTACCTCCAACGAATCCAATCCCGTCAATCAAAAATCCTTCCAACCATCGTCAATGCTCCTTTCATTGTTTCCCATCTTATCATTCACAATGACCTTCATATCCAATAATTCCTTGAAATAGTGAAAAAGCGCTAAAAGAGGTTTCACAAACAATTATCTAGACACAAAAACTTTCATGCCAGAAACCTTTCATCCCGCACCCTTCCAAATAATCCTCCGCGACGGCTGAAGCGTCAATGGCCTCGCGACATCCTAAGGGACATTGAATAACAGTGAATGTGATTACTGCTAATATATAGGGCTAACTCCTAATGACTAGTTCCTCTTTTTTCTACTTTATGGATATTAAATTCACTAGTTTTAGTGGTCCCTTTGACCAATTAATATATTTCGATTAATTAAGGTTTTTAGTTGAGATAAAAATGTCAGTGTGACGGCGGGATTCGAACCCACGATCTTCGGCTAGATACGCCGCTGCTCTACCATATGAGCTATCGTGACCTCGATCCACTCGGACACTAACTTCCTATCTCAATGGCAAAAAGGAGGGAAAATTCAAAAGGTGGGGTTGAGATATTTTTATTATGTATTATGGATATTTTTGTGTAAACTTTGTTTTGTTTTACGCTCTAAGATGTTATCAAATTTACTTGAGCTGAACAAATGGCGCAGGTGAAAATAAATAAAGAATAAAAATAATTCCTTCAGCCTACGTCCACAAGGTTTAGATTTCATTCTATTATAATTGACAAAAGTCAGGATGAAATGATAAAAACTTCGTTAATTTTTTTATTTATTTCTCCTAGTTTTAATGTATTAATAGAGGTAAGATTTGTTTAATTATGTGTAGTTCAAAGAGTTCTACATGTTTGTTACATTACAAGAGGATCAAGTGTGAGATAAAAAAAATTCATAGCTGTGTGGATGGATCAAAATTTTCACCGAAAACAATATTTTTGGTTATCGATAAGATTTATATGCAGAATTTGTTTTAGGGTGTATTTAACGAATACAAACTATGTTTCTTCATAAGAAATTTTTTAACCTACTTGGTTAAAATACAATATCCTGTAGGTGATATTGGAAAAACGGATTTTTGAGCAGTGAAGAATAAATTTTCAACGAGCGACTTGACTCTTGTTTTCAATTAAATAATTTGTCATTAATGATTTTATCATGATACCTCGGAACGTTTTTAGCTGGATTTGTCGGGCGCCTTTCATCTAAGATTTCATTTTCTTTCTACCAGTTGATTTATTTACTGAGATAAAGTTTCAACTGTTACTTGTAGTTCCAAAGGCCTGAAATGTTTGACAAATGTGCGGAGGATCGGTCGAGTCTTTAAAAAAAATCAATATTTTCATGATATTCGCAAAAATCAGAACCATTAAAAAGGACCAAAATCGTCAGGGACTGTTCTGGATTTTATCCAAATTCAATGTATATGCAAATATTTCAAGAATTGAAAAATTGATCGCCTTTACTTTTAAGCTATTTATGTCTACAATGATTACTGTTTTTCAATGGCTTTGATGTGTATATAACTAAGAAAAATAACGATGAAAATCAACAAAGCCTATTAAAACATTTTTATTTGTTTAAATTTTATAAATCCTGTCATAATGTATCTATGGAAGCTAATTTTATGCATTTACGTGTAAATTATATAACTTTAAATCCCTGTAAAGTTCCTTGTGGATCGGGTGAGATGTTTCTAAGTTGACACTTCTTTCATGCTTTACGAAAGAAAAATTGGAAGCATTTGAAAATATAAAAATTTGAGCATAAAAACATCGTTTCATAATAAAATAAAATATTTTCAATCTTCTTCGATTGGTTAAAAGCTCAGAATTATATTTGGGAACTAGTCATCTGTAGTAGCAATGTGTATTAACAACTTATTATTTTATTTTTCTACGTGGAAATTTACCAATCAATAACCTTCTCACAAAAATAGAAAGTTCATATAAAAAGAAAAAAAAGTGCAAATGTTTAAATTATCGTGGTAATAGGGATCTAACGTTTTGAAGGATGGGACGAGGGATAGCGATTGCGCAAAATTATTCTTGACGCATTTGGAAAATATTTCAATTATTCTGTAATAATTCAGACGTAAATCGTTTCTATCCACATTTTCACATATTAGTTTGTTAAAAAAAGTTTTGAAAATAGTTTTACAAATGTACTTGGTCTCGGAACTTCCTCTCCTTCCTAAGCACAATTGTGTCCACCCGACATCAAAATTTGTTCCATCTTTTAACCACACAATCGTAATTAATATCGCGAGATATAATTAGGTTTGTATAATTGTCCGAACGGAGATGAAATTAATATTAGCTCAAAATTTCCTCTGAATTACCTTAACAGGAGATATAAATTGAATTTACATTTCAAATGATACATTATCCTTTTAAAAAATATAATTGAGAAATGCCTCTTTTGTTTGTATTGAATCGTATTCCCCTAATTTCCTTTCGTTCGTTCATTACGAAAAATAAATGAATCGCCCTGTTCATGAAAATTTAAAACGTAAGTACGTAGAATAAATTGATTAAGCATTGTAATTAATAAACAATTTCCATGTTCAGCAAAATTTTCGTACAATTTATGTCTGATCTTACAATTCTGAGGGACAGGGCCAAACTGCACTGTAGTATTCGTTTACATTCGACCTCAAGTGAGATATCTAATCCAGTTAATCCCAACCTTCTAAGAGAACACGAGTGAAGAGCAGATATACAAGTATTTAAATTCAATGTCAACACAAACTGAGTAGATTAACGTAGAGAGAAAATCCACCAAGAGTCTTCCAAATTGTAAGACTTCTTTCGGAATTAACCGGTTACTGAGCGTTTTTCAGATGCATTTTGTTAATATTTTAAATTAAACTAAAACCGTTTTCATTCAGAATGAAAGTAGTCTTATTAGGTGCGAAACTTTGGAAGTGCTTCAATTATTTGAATTCACGAGTCCGCATCTTATCTTGATGAACTTGCAACTCGCCATCTCTCATCATGTTTGAAGACATTATTTTCTAAATAAAACATCGTTAGGAATGACCCTAAGGAAAATCGGTGTGCATAGTTTTAATGCGAAAAATTGGGTAGAAACGGGAAAAATTCCAGATCATCAGAAAATTTCATCTCCTGATTTTTTTTTAAATTTCGGTAAACTATTCTTCAAATCTCTCTCAAAATCACATTTAAGCGAATCATTTTACGTTTTGTGGACAATTAATAGACAAACAATCTGAAAGAGGAATATATTTAAAAATTACCCAAGAGTGGAAACATTTTTTTTGTGTAAAAAAAGTTGTAAAAAGTTGTTACAAATTTACGTTGTTGCCAAGAATTACCTATTCAATATTTTCAACTACCTTTAGTTTCAAATTCTTAGAAGAAATAAACTAACCTTCTGTAAAAAAATAAAAAACCACGTGCACTTTGGAATAAACCCTAATAAAAAAACCCATTGAGGAAGAAGAGAAAATAAAAAAAAATTATATAAAAATTGAAAAAGTAAAATTTTGTGGCACTTGGGAAAAATATTATCACATGTTCATTGGAAAACGGATTTTAAAACTTATTTTAATATTCTCAAAAAAAATTATATTATTTTTAGGGAAAAATCCCGACGTGCAAATCAGCAGCCGGATTCTCAAACTTTCTCCGTTTTCGAACCGCTCAATTAAAAATTCTCCGATAAATACTCGATCCTCCAGATTGATCGAATCATTATTTATTTAATAAATATGATAAGCGACTACAAGTGCGTATATGTAAAGTTTGTTGGTGTAGATTAAAATCCGTCCTCCGTAGATGGTCGGAAAAATTATACTACTGGCATATTGAAAAATGTACTAAGAATAAATTTTTATAATTAATGGCCTTGTTCTTGGTTTCATAACTGAAAATGTTAGTGTGGAGAGCAAAATACAAAATACCTACAGACAGCAGACAGGCGTCCAAATTGGATGTTGTTTATATGGAGAGTTGATTAAGAAAATAATAAAATAGAATAACAGGAAAAGCTTGGTTTTGATATGATGAAAGTTATATACAGAAAGATTGGTCCGATCATCAGAAACATTTTCTAACGTAACCAACCCTTTAGACTTTTCCATTATAGTTTCAACATTTTGTTTTCTTCAGTTTTACCCACGTTTTTTAAGCGTCATTTGAAGTGCAGCCAGTTCAACCAAGATTCCATCAGGAATCTGTTAGGACTTCCGCAGGACAAACGATACCACGATTTGCATTTCTTTTTTTTTCAAATACATGGCAGTAGGTACGTATATATTGCCTAAACTAGAACCCACATAAGACCAGTTTTTAAAAATTATTAGTAAACGTCTTCATTCTTCAAAAGGTTTCACACCGATGCTCTAAACAGTAAATAATCCAAAAGGCGGTGATTTTCATTTATAATGGGATCTGAGAGATTCCCACCTGTTTCTTAAGTTAGTTGGGTTTAAGATGTTCACGGGATTCTTCCGGGAGAGATAAAAACGTTCGCCTGGCCTGTCGAAATCACTCATTCGACAAGGTGAATTTAATGGAGGGACACGATTCTCACCTTGCGGCCCCTTTCTCTTCTTCTTCTTCTTCGGATAGACCGAGTGTGGGCAAAAGGATGGTCGTGTACAAGAGCAAACTGGTTTGGGCAGAAGTAACCATTACTCTCAAAAAAGTCATAAATCTAAGAGCCTCGGGTTTAGAAGGCCGAAGCGTTCATTAGCCGCGTGACTTCCAACCTTCCAAAATATTGGATAGTTTGTATTCAAAACATTCAACAATTATATATGACTCATAAACCGTTCTTTTTATTATGTTTAAATGATTCACAATTTCGCTGTAGATTTATTGAATTCTTAATTTTTATATTCGATCGACTTTATCGTCGGTTAATTTTAATGGGTGAGAATGGGTGAGATTCTTCTTTCTTTTTTTGAACTTTTACTTGGAACCAACAACATTACTCTTCTCCTCTAAGGATCACGTACGTATTTAAATTTTTTCAATTTTTATTTTTTTACGAGGGTTCGCAACAGCAGAGGTTATATCCACCCTCGGGGTGTCGGCGTTTTTAAAAAAAAGCCCATTTGTAAGTATGTCGGGTTCGAATGCAGGGCCGCTGGATTCGAACCCGGGACCTTTACCTTACAGTGATGTGCGCCGTGTTAACGCCTAAACCGTTGCGGCCACCGACGCCCCCCCCCGTACGTATTAACTTTTTTTTGGGGGGGGGGATAATCCGTCTTTCCGTCTTAAATATATATATATATATATATATATAGTAACAAAAAAAGCATGGCTGCCCATACCGCTGCGTGGTCGTGGTCTGGAGCTGTCCGGGGCAAGGCGGCTTCTCATCGCCGGTTACCCCTGCTTCATAGCCATCCCTGATTGACGGCATGGCAGATGTGCGGTTGCACAAGGCAAAAAAAAATAATCCGTCTTGTCTTAAGATGAAAAATTGAATTGCCTCTATTCTTTTGTCAAATAACCCAACTAAGAATAAAAGTCCCCCACATTTTATTGATTTATCATCTGACGTTCTCTGATAGTAATTAATAATATTTTATTAAAATTTGCACACTTCTTTAATTTGTAAACCGAAAGTTGCAGATAATTTCATTGAAAGCAAATCTCTAAATTGTTTTAATTTTAGGATTTTTTAAAGTTGCATAAAGAAATTTCCAAATCAAGATTTTTTCGGCAATCATTTCCAAATACATGTTTCAGTTATTTTGTTTAATTTTAGGTTTATTATACCACTTTTTTAAATTGAAAGAGAATGTGCATTTAATTTTGTAATATTTAGAATATTTTATTTTATGACCGGCCAAAATCCTACATTTGATAAACGGAGGGCTCTGTCTAATATATTTCTGATTATATTGGTTTCTATAATATATATGAATTTCAACGAAAGAAACCTTCACCTATATTTTTTAATTGGCATTATTTAAAATAAATTCAAAAATCCTTAAGAACTTAGTAACCGTTTTTCGGATGAATAGGTGGCCTTTTGCTATGATTCCCAATTTTACAAATTTTACTTTTGTTATTTAAAAACTTATATTTTTATGATCTTTAATATAATAAATGATTTTCAGCCACTAGGAAACGACACCATGAAATCGATGCGCATTTCCACAANATGTATATATTTCCCCAGTTGACACTTAAATTTCATTTTTTAACTAAATTTTATATGATCGTAAATATAATGAATAATTTTTGGCACTAGGAAACAAAATCATGAAATCTACATTGAGAGGCAAAAAATTCCACCCAACTGATTTTTTTTACATTTTGTCGATAAAAGAAAATTCTGGCCTTAATTTGTCTCATTGTTTTTACCAATAAATATTAATTGTTTATGCTATGTTTTAAATTGGGAATATCAATTAGACATAAACACACTTAATCCTTAATACAAGGTTAAATGATTTTTCAATGTTTCATTTTTACGGAAGTTAAAATGTTTATACAGTTTTTATACAGTTTCATTTGAATTCTGAATAAACTGTTTAGTTTCCATCTTTGTTTTTTTTAAATTTCAATTTTTAAACTTAAAAATGTCACTTAGTGCTAAGGATGATGCACGTGGTGTGGCGCTTATTGATGATGGACGTTCCGTCAGGTATGCGGCTATTGCCATCAGAGTTCCCTCGGAAACACTGAGAGACGACGTTAAACGTTTTTAAGAAACTGGGTGCTGCCATAGAAGGCCCGCTTCTGGACGGCCTAGGGTAACAGAACGACAGGATGACCGTTTTTTGACACACAGCCATTGATCTTTGAACGATTGGTCTGCTGTACATTTTACAAATGAGTGTAGATTTGCTACACGATCTCGAGATGGGCGTGGTGATGGTGTGAGCGGGAATTTCAATGCAGAGTCGCACAGAGCTTGGCGTTCTTGAAGGGTCTTTGACAGCCATTCGCTTTGAGATGAAATTTTGGAACATTAACTGTTGCCTGTCCTCGATGAAATCAGCTACATTCTTATTCTAATGCACGATAATGCCCGTCCACATGTCGCTCGCACAGTACAAACGTACCTTCAACAGCATAACATCAGCGTCTTGGCCTGGCCAGCCCGTTCTCTAAACTTGAATCCCATCGAACATTTTGGGATAACCTCAAAAGACGAATAAGAGCACGTCTATCACTTCTTGATACACTCCACGATCTTGAAAGGTTATTCATGAAGAATGGTCTAACCTAAAGCAAAAAGACATTTCCAGACTGGAGAAACTACGCCGAGGCGTCTTAGAGAAGTAATTAAGGCAAGACGAGAAAATAAGTAATATTGAAATGTTAATTAAATATCGAAACAACAACATAACATCAATCAACAAAATAAAAATTATCTTTTTTTTCGTTTTCTACTAGAATTTTTTTTTTCATTTTCCTTATCGTGATCCATCAGCCGTGTCGTCAACGTTTGCCAGAAATTGGTCCAAATTCAAGACGGAATTTATGCTGTTAGTGATCACTAAACAATTGGCAATTTTGCAATTTTGCTTGCTGCTTATTTTGCCGGATAAAGCCTATGTTAAGCGCGCATTATCCGCGATACAGACCGTGATTTCATTAGTGCAAGTGTTCTAATTAAGAGAAAAATATCGTGCGAAATTGCGATCTTGTTTCGGCAGGTGATAAGATCGTGTCAGCTCAGTGGGGGGGGGGTCCTCACCAGCATTACGCCCCACTTCCCCACTATCAACTGATTACGAAAGTGACGGTGATAATGGACCGCCACAATTCTGTTCAACAAACGGGCAGTAGTGNATTAAGAGAAAAATATTGTGCGAAATTGCGATCTTGTTTCGGCAGGTGATAAGATCGTGTCAGCTCAGTGGGGGGGTCCTCTCCAGCATTACGCCCCACTTCCCCACTATCAACTGATTACGAAAGTGACGGTGATAATGGACCGCCACAATTCTGTTCAACAAACGGGCAGTAGTGTTGATGAGACTCCGAAAACATGCTCTCACACAGAAAACAACACAGAAGAAGACGTTTTTGTACCTGTTCATGGACGCAAATCTCTGAAGTGCAGAAAAATGTATTATGAAGAAGGACCTTCAACAGATACTAACAACAAATTTGCAATCTTGTCAGACCAGGAGAGTGGTGAAAAACTGGATGGGATTGTCAGTGGACGGGCATGGTACTCGCAACAAGTTTGTCAGAAATGGGAAGAAACCTATTAGTATGCCTCCCATTGTGATGTACGTTCAATATCGCAATATAAAAGAATCTGTAGAAAAAATCAAACCGAACCTCAAAGGAAATATTGAGTTCAAAGTTAAATGACAAGATATTAGTGTACACACAATATCCTGAGGATCACAGATTCCTTGTTGATTATTTAACGAATCACAAGGCTCAGTTCCATACATACCCTATAAAAGAAAACTTGGGCACTAAAATGGTCGTAACTTTACCTGCACTCATGACCCCAGAAGAAATTAAAGATGATCTTGAATCCAACGGTTTCAAGGTCGTGAAGATAATACAATTTCGAAAGAAATCAGAGGTTTCCGATATTTACGACCGACTACCAAAATTCACTGTTCAATCGACAAAGGAACCTTGGCAAGTGGCATATTAGCATTAAAGACAATCAACTACTGCAGGGTACACTGGGTTAAATATAAACAAAGGAAAGGAATTTTGAGGTGCTTCAAATGTCAAAGCTTTGGCCACCTATCTACTTACTGTCAAAAAACACCCATATGTGGTTCTGTGCTGTCAATCATGAGACTAAAGACTGCAAATTGACATCAACCTCCGCTGTACTGACATGTGTAAACTGCTGTGGTCCTCATCGTTCATCGGATCAAGACCAATGTTCTGCGATTCGCACTCTCGAAGATAAAATAAGCTATTACACCAAGAAGACATCAACCAGGCGGCCTGGACAAGCTCAACCTTGTTTAACCAGAGAGAACTTCCTTCCTCTCCCTAGGGCAGATGGCAACAGTACTAACAACCACACAATCTGACCAGCAGCGAATCACTCCACAGGTCAGAGAGCACAAGGCTCCGCTGCAGGTGACAGTAACATAAGTCTTACAGCACTCTTTCATGATCTGATAAATTCTTTTGATTTCTGCAAAATCAAGAACATAGTTAAAAATACTCTTGTTAAAATAAAATTTGCTCCTGATACCATATCGAAGATAGCTGTGTTAGCAGAAACTATACTGTCATTTTTAGAACAATGAAGGTCTCAAACTCAAAAAACTTTTATTATACGATGAGATTGCCCGTGCTTATTTCGTCCCTCCTCCTCCCACATCTTTAGATCTCATTTCAATGATGTCCACCTTTATCAATGAATTATGCTTTCCTATCATCCCTCTAATCTCTCTACTTACAACAGACATTGAGACCCTTTTCGGGTCTCACCCTTTTCGCGAGCACACCCTTAATACCATCTCATCACCCTGTAACATTTCTCCTATGGAATGAAAATGGCTTTAAGTCCCGATTCAAGGTACTAGAAATACTCTACAAGAGAAAGGGATGGTTAAGGTTGGTTGGTTTTATACTTCGTCATCGTCATCTGCAGCGAGAACTCCGAATTCATTTGGCGATATAAAATTAGGAGTAGGTGTTGTAGATAGTAAATGACTATGATGAGGTGGAAGCTGCTCTATTAGCATTTGTCCGATCATTATCAACAGCTCATAATGGTAGGTTATTTGTTTCGATTTTTAGATTTTCCCGGCTCACAAATCGTGACCTAATTTTCGATTGTTCTGTTATTTCTTCAAGATGATTGTTAACATTTCGTTTTATGAAGGAAGCTGGTAGATTTTTCATAGTTCCATGTCTTTTGCGTGGAGACATTTTTTGCCCAAACCCTTCATGAGTTTTTTTAATCCTGCGACTAATGATTTTCAGTCCTTGAGGAGCTGGCAACAGCCGAAATAGGTTAAGCCTGTGGCGGGGTACAAGGGGGGGTAAAAGGGGAATTCCCCCCCCCCCCCGAGACAAGTGAAGATGTTATATGTTATATGTAATATGTATTACTTTAGCCTTAAATAAGCGAAGAGGCGTATATTTCAGAATTATAAAACCTTGATATGTTACCACTGATAAACCTTCCATAAATTAAATCAGTTGCCTTTCAACTGGTCAAGCTTTGGCTTTGTTTTCCTCCGCTACGATACTTCGATCATTCGATTTGATATCAATAAACCTGTAAGTTGATGTTTAATTTTAAGTAGATTTCTTTCAAAAATCTAGCGCTCTCTAGACTCTAGCGGCCGCAATGAAATTTGGCAGGGTGGTAAAGAATTTTATAAGGACGGTTGGGATTGGTTTTCAGCCAAATCGACTACGGGTCGCAGACATTCTAGGTGATGAAAGTAAAAAATTCAATCAAAATTTTTGCCATTTTTGCGTTTTCTCCCGCACTACAACTAGCTCGGTTTGTTTAACTTCACTCCCAGCTATGCACTTCATTATTGGATTTTCACATTTTTGGTACCAATTTTAAGCTGGATTCTTCCTGTAACTTTTAAGCTCCATCCTCCAAACCCAAGCAGTATTTTAAATGTTATCATAATTTGATAAAGTCCCATTTTTAATCCGAATTTTTTCTCAAATACAGTACTTTCAAACCTAATTTCTGTCGTTTAAAAGATCAAATTAATTTCTTTTTTATAATAAAATGAAACCTTAGGCTTTCTTAATTTTCTGTTATACATATGCCAAGATTTCTTTTAGATTAACAAAGCAAAAGTACTTAAAACTGTGTATATTATAAATAAATATGGAGTGGCCATCACACGTCTTTTTCCGTAAATCTCCCATTGTTACCAAAAAGTAATAGTGAAGTAAAGCGAGAAAATAATTAATTAAATAGCATAAATAAAATTTCAAATTAGGTAGTTAACTAGTAAATCATTATTTTATTTTCATTATTTTCAATGGTTTAGGAAAAAATGGCCCGAATCTAATTTAATTTAACACCAGCTGTTAATAAGAAACAAAAACAATTGATTGATTTTTTTTATCCTATTGCAATATGTTTATTGTATAAAATAAATAATAATATATACCCATGGTTTTCAAATTATTCTATAATTTTTAAAGTAGTACATTTTTAGCACCGCTGGATTAATTCCGCAAATGAAAGAAATCTATTTCTCACTCCTTACTGCCGTGAGGGTTTTTTTGTTCGTTTATATTTTGTGATAAAAAATTACATTGCAGACGATTTTTTCGTGATTAGACATGTCCTTCCGGTACTTTTTTGATTTCTGCCTCTAATATTCTTACGATCTCTCGATGGATAACCTCTAAGTTCGTGATTAATTTTTTATATTTGTTAATATTGGTGACTAAAATCATTTACATTGCAGACTATGACGGAAAAACATTTTGTTAATATATGAAAAATATGTTCCTTTTTAAAATTAAAGTATTGAAACTTTTAAATTAACTTATTTTATTCGGTTTTCCCTTTGAAGGAGAAGAAAGTATTGCGTTGGGCCGAAAAACGATATAAAGAATTTTCTCTCGATTGGCACGTTTTTAGGTCTTCTGTGCTTAAAAAAATCGAAATTTTTTCAAGTTCTAACTGATTTTACACTTTGTTTGCTTAGGATTACAACGAAAGAACAAGCGAATCGTTTACAGTAGGATTAACGTTTTATCAGGTTCAGGGTCTTTATAAAAATGTTTGTGAAAGGTTGAAGTAACATGAAAAGTGAAATATGTCAAATACAATTGAGAACCAGCCTGTGGATAATAGGGACGTTTTAGTCCCATTTGACATGCAGAATAATTCCGCAAAATATTCTTGCCTGTTCACGCCGACCTATTATATTACCATCTTTTATAGTAAACGTCTTTAACTTTCACATTGACAAAGAAAAATTTGTTTTTGGACCTGGTCTATTTTTG
Organism: Cimex lectularius; assembly: GCF_000648675.2. NCBI lineage: Eukaryota > Metazoa > Arthropoda > Insecta > Hemiptera > Cimicidae > Cimex > Cimex lectularius. The sequence continues at coordinate 1,725,381 of NW_019392671.1, read as the reverse complement.
TACTTTTCGTCATCTTTATTCTTTTCGATTTTCACGATTGTTTGAATTGTTGGAAACCGGTACGGTTCAAAAGCATGGCGTGGGGTATCAATTCATGCCCATACTCATCCTCGACTTACTAATTGCCCCTTTCGCTTAAAAAGAAAAACAAGAACCGTGCGAAGAGGGTGGCCCGAGTTATCGGCCGATTGATAATTTTTCACTCAGATGTAACAATTTGAATAACTTATTAGGAGGAATAAACAATGATTTACTGAAAGTAGCAGTCCGAGTCGAGTAGAAATTAGATGATTGTCGGGTCGTGAGCTGGTTAAGCATTTATTAGAGGTGATTTGAAGGCAAGCGAGAGCGAGAATGGTCGAACGAGAAGTCGTGGAGGTAACGAAAGCTATGTATCAGAGAGATCACCTCGCTTTAACCGTAAAATCTTATTAACAGCGAGTCCATCGGACGGTGAAAAAGTAGGGTTGAGTTCTCCGTTCGCCCCACGATAATAGACAACATCAACATTTGTCACATTGCTCATGTATACAAACTGAAAGAACATTTAATCGGCTTCAACCAGGCCAAAGCTAGAAAAAGATGAAAAAAAACCTCTTCTAAATTGAATTTCCGTAGAATTCAAGATATACACTGTCACACAAAAAAATCCACCCACCTGTAATATACTTAATTTGTATATATTTTTATTTATTAATCAAAGTTTGACATTTTTTAACGTTTAATAATTGAGTCTTTGTCTAAAAAAGTTAAAAAAATGTAAATTGCAAACGAATATGAAAAAAAGGCGGACAGATAAAATTTGTTTTAGATTTTTAATTAACATTTCAATATCGCGTAATTCCTCCTCTTGCCTTAATTACATCTCGAAGACGCCTCGGCATACTTTCTCCCAGTCTGGAAATATCTCTTTGTTGCAGGTTTGCCTCTTCTTCACTAAGAGCGCTTTCAAGATAGTGGAGTGTATCAGGGAGTAATGGACGTGCGCTTATTCGTCTTTTGAGGTTATCCCATAATGTTCGATGGGGTTAAAGTCTGGAGAACGGGCTGGCCAGGCTAAGACCCTGATGTTGTGCTGATGAAGGTAGCTTTGTACTATGCAAGCGACATGTGGACGGGCATTATCGTGCATTAGAATAGGATTGTAGCTGATTTCATCGAGGATAGACAACACTTGATATTCCAACATTTCATCACATAGCGGGTGGCCGTCAAAGACCCAACTCTGTGCATTAGAATAAGATTGTCGCTGATTTCATCGCGGAATGGCAACGCGTGATGTTTCATTATTTCATCCTCATAACGAGTAGCAGTCAAAGACCCTCCACGAACAACAACCAACAAGCGACTCTACATTAAAATTCCCACCCACACCATCTCTCAGTTACTTTGGAATGGTTGGCTCTGGGAAAAATTACAGGCTTTGTACCTTTCATTTCGCCTTCTCCACACTCTTTCACGCCCATCTGGAGATCGTAGGACAAATCCACACTCATCTATAAAAAGTACAGCAGACCAATCTTCCAATGATCAATGGCTGTGTTCTCGAGCAAATGGGAGCCATGCAACTCCGTGTTTTGATCAATTCTGGCCCTCTTACGGGGCGAAAAGCCGTCAGTCCATACTGATTTAATCTTCTTCGAGCAGTGCGTTCAGAAATTTGGACACCTCAAACTTCCTGGAGGTGATGAATCTCTTGAACAACAGTAAAGTACCTGTTTCGCAAAATTCTCAAATTCAAAAAAACCGTCATCCTGTGTTTCTGTTACCCTAGGGCGTTCAGAACCGGGCTTTCTATGATAGGATCCAGTTTCTCCAAAGCAACTAACGTCGTCACATAGAATGTCGTAGGGAACTCCGATGGCAATAGCCGCACACCTGACGGAACGTCCATCATCAATATGTGCCGCACCACGCGCAACATCCTCAGCACTAAGTGATATTTGTAAGTTTGAAAATTAAACAGCAACATCTCACTGGCACTCCCAACACGACACGCCAGAATGGCACACTTACGCAGAAAACAAACACTTTGAGTGAGTAGAAATACTTTGATTGAATAAACAAAATATATTTTTTGCATTGTATAAATTCACTATTCCACATCCTAAATGTATTTGTTAAATGTAAACATTGTTTGTAAAACCCAGGCCCTGAAGATGATCTCAATAAAGATCGAAAATTTGGCACGATAAAGAAAATGTTTTTCTGAAACCTACATCACACCAGATCTCACGATATCTCAATAATCATAGACTAACGGTCACTAATCACCACACATTTAAAAAAAGGGTTGATTTGCAATTAAAAATTAATTTGATTAAAGTTATTAACATTAAAAAAGTAATTTGGAGTTGAAAAGTGTTACTTCGTAATTAAACAACAACATTAATGTAGAGTTAATTTTTTTGACAGACTAAAAGCTATAATTTATTTTCATGTGGTATTTACCCATTTTATGTTTAAAAGTAACATCAAATCAGCACAGGAGGTATATTTCACACGTTTATATTTCATCCAGTCGCCGATTTTTTTTTAATGCTTTAAAGATCGTGCTGATTGGAAATTAAAAAGAGTTATTTAAAATTAAAAATTACTTTGAAATTCAGATAGCTTAATTTGAAGATAATAAGGGTTATTCGCTATTGAAAAGACTAGTTAGTTGAAAAAACTGTATAATCACTACTGTGCTTTAAATATTTTATTTTATTCTATTAAAGGTTTATTGTTGTCGAATATTTGTTGACATTTTATCTAAAGATCGTAAATTTATTTGCATATGTAATACCAAAGTGTGTAATTTTCAATTCCGTAGTATTTTATAGAAGTCCATTTTTTTAACTATTATTATTCTACATTGCTCCAAAAAACTTAGAGTTTTAAAGCAGAGAACAGTATTTTGATATAATTGCTGATATCGGTAGGCTCATCATCAAAGACGGATTTAATTGCCAATTAGTGGTTCTAATAATCGTTTCTAACGTCAGATTTTATGGCGAAAAAGCCCTGAAATCAGCATATGGACGTGCCCGGTGGGTCGAGTCGGATTGAGGGAAAGGTCCTAGCTATTACAACCAGTGTTAGTGTTGCATAAATGCTGGTTAACGGTACAGAGGAATAGATTAAAATTCACGCTACGATCGGGGAGAGGAGGAAGAAAAAATTGACTTTTGAACGGTGGTAAAACCAGCCCAGCTCTCTGACAAATAAACGTTGTCAAGTGCTAATGGATTTCTTCGGTCTTTAGTGAATTTATAGTAAACCGTGAGTGAAAACCAACGAAATCACGATTCTGCTCGCGCAAAAGGAAATCGGGTGAAATGAAGAATTCTATATTCTATTCGCTCTATTTAGATTACAAATATTCTCCTTTGAGCTACATTTAAATAATATATTGAAAAGTCGGATATTCTTTTAACTGTACTTAAATCTATATATACTTACTATATTTTTTTTAATATTTTTTAAAATAACGAAAAATTACTTTTTTTGTACTTCTTTTAATATTTAAAAAAAGTTATGATTATATATGTTAAATTTTTAACACAGGAGTATGTTGATTTGTGTGAAACAGTGAAAATCACTAAAAATGTAAGTAATCAATGATATCGTATATCATTACTTATCATGAAAATATTAAAAACTTTACTTATATTATCAAATTAGCACAGGAATTTTACTCTACGCGTTATATTACTAATTTAGGTTAATTTAAATGTAAAAAGCTCTTATTTGAAAATAAAAAATCTAATTTGAAATTAAATTGATTTTTAGCTTGATCAAACTCCTGGATTAGTTTTTTTTTTTTTCGTTATGAACTATGCATATTAGCTATGTGACAATTCATATATGTGTGTTCAAATTTGGGGGGTTATTGTGAAAAAAGGGCCAGAGGCGACTGTGGGAATCGAACCCACGACCGCGGCGTGAGAGTCTCTCATGCTAACCACTCGGCTACCGCGGTCCCCCCCCTGGATTAGTTTGAAGTTAAAAATGCTTAATTTGACTGAACAAACTATAATGAGAAGTTGATTCGATACCTGAAGCAGATAAACCTATAGGGAAGCATATAGGGAGCTCTTTCATACGTTGGTTGAAATAATATTGTTAGTTTGAGCGGATGTATTTATTAGCGTGATAATCGTAAGTTAAAATTGGTTTCAATTTTTTGAGGCAGTAAAATAGGGGGAGTAGTCACGGACGATATTTCAACACCCTTGTTACTACTGTCCGATTGTATGAATTTATTCATTTGCTTGAGTCAATCAAGTACCGTTCTTTTGAACGACGATGATGATGACCATGCAACGATCCCATCTTACGGGGAATAGAAACAATAAGAATAATCATGGAGCGTATAAACCCCAAATATTTGGCGTTGTTGGGCACTAATCTAATATCGATACCATTCCTGAATTGTATAAAGACATCTCCCGTATCGAACTCATTTTGACCAACCGTGCGGCAAAATCTAACAAATACTTTCAATCATCTTCTAGCCAGTCTACTTCTGAGTCTGAAAAGAATTATTCCCATCATAAGGGCAGGCATTTACAAGGATTGGTTGCATGCACGCTATACGCGAACGTAAAACAAAACCAATTAGTAGAAATGATTGGATGTGATGTTTCCACAGTTTTAGACCTAAAACTGTCCATAATAAACAACCTAGTTGAAATAGATGTATATAGAAAACCCACAACTACAGACACTATGATACCAGCGGATTCTTCCCACCCATGGTCCCAAAAGGCTGCTGGTTTCATTTGGCTAGACCGGATGTTAAAACTTCCGCTAACACCTGATAACTATAAAAAAGAATTAAAAACTATTAAAACCTTAGCAAAAAACAACGGGTATCAAGAAATATTTATTGATAGGTTGCTAGTTAAAAGAATAAAAAAATTAACTTTAAACGAATCAACAATAGGACTCAGTCACCCCACCACAAATGAATCAGTAGGTTTCCGTTGTTTGCCATACATTGGTGAATTATCGCAAAAAGTTAGTAAAATTTTTAAACAAGAAGGTTTTAGAATAGCTTTTAGAAGTACGGGTTCACTTAAAAACATCCTCTCAAAACCTAAAGACAAAGTAGACAACTTGGCAAAAAGTGGGGTTTACCAACTCAATTGTAATGATTGTGATATTAAATATATAGGACAAAGCGGTAGAGAAATAAAAACAAGAGTAAAAGAACACTTGCCTAAATCGAGCAAATTTTCGGAATTTAAGGACCATCTAAAAGAAACAAAACATAATTTCAATTCAAATTTAAATACAAGAGTGTTACATAGTTTCAACAAAGGGAAAGAACTAGATTGGTTTGAGAAATTTGAAATTAAAAAATGTAAAATTGAACATGGTGATAAATGCATTAATAATATAACAGATTTTGATCTACCTCCCATTTTAAATATGTACATAAATAATATCAAACATCCAAATAATTAATCTAATTATTTTAATTGTTATTATTTTTATAGTAATTTATAGTAATATTAAGTATTTATTATTCTAATATTTATTTGTGTTATAATTTCCGCGTTTCGCACGTTCAAATTGAGCGTCATTAAAAAAATCAGCTGATAATTGGAACGTCGCGTTGGCGGAGGTATCAGCGGTTCACTTTGGCAATTCATGTCGAGAGACGTGGTTGTAGAAGTCCTTCAACCTGATGATGAGCTAAAAGGCTCGAAATCCGGATCGTTGCAAAACAACTTACTGTGAGTAGGAACTATCCTTTTAAAAAGTATTAAACCAATTAGTGGAATTGAAAATGAGAATAACCGTTCAATATAAAAAAAATATTCGGGTTTTGAATCCTTTTCCAACACTAGAAGAAATTTTGAATTTCGCATACGAGTAAAAAAGGAATATTATAATGGAAATTATAATAATAAACATTTTTAGGATCCGAAATTTTCTTATTTTCGAAATCAAGATTTTTCTCGATAGAACTTTCGTCGAAGTCCGTACTACGAAAATTATGTATTAGATTAGATATTCGCGACTAATATATTACCAAAATGCATCCGTATGCGGTGTAAACCAATATGTGAAGGACTCGCACGACAATTTTTATCGGATCAGAACTTGTAGCGACAATTTTCAAAACAATAAACTTTGGATGAATCCCACCAACGCGTACAAAGTCCGAGATGCTAGACTCAATTATAATTCAAGTCGTCCTCAAAACGATAACGTTTCTCCAAAGAAGGATCATTATTTTAATAGGATAAAACATCACTCTTTTAAATATGAAAATGAAAGTATTCCAAAAAACGAGCGAAGCCCTATCAAAAGCAGTCCGATAAAATAAAATATCAGGGTCAGTAAAAATCAAAAACTCATAGGAGCGCCTGGCACTGTAACTTTTCTAAATTCACAATCTAACAATTCAAAAAAAAAAGAGTTCAAATAAAGTCATAATTCAATCTGAATTGAAAGGAAATAACTTATCGATAAAAATATTAAAACACTAGTAACTAAGAACGATCCCATGTTAAGGGCCGTCAAAATTTGAAATTGCCACGCTGCAGTTTGGATTGGTGATGTACATGCGGGGCGATAAAGCCCTAAGGAAAGGAGGGACCGAGTATAGGCCATGAATAATTAAACATTCGGGAACAGCGGTGACCTGCTAGCTGGTGAAGACGCTACCATCCCGTTGCCTGTAAAGTAGTAATTAGAAAAAGTAAAACAAAAACGTTTAAAAAAGTAAAAAAATAAGGTTTAATTTCATTTTTTTATTTAAATTCATTAATATAATTTATTATTAATATAAGAAATATAGTTTTGTTTGAAAGTTGTCATTATTATAATTTATTTAAGGTTCATTTATCTCATTTTCAAGTTGTTTGTTCACTCATAATAAATCGTTTAAAATAAATTTAATTCTATCAAATAAATTTTGGCCGCATAAAAAATCACCACCTATCGTTATAGCGTTCCTCCGGGCGGTGCCACCTATATATGCAGCGTTTAAAAGCAAAATAGATCCAGTTTACAGATTTGGGATACCCGCAGCTGTCACTATACCCCAGAGTATCTATTTTGAAAATTATACAAAATTCCCTACTTGGATGGCAGAGAAAATGTTTCTGCCTGATGCCAGGGATATCCTCAAAGACCATTACCTGATCTTTACAGATGGGTCATTGACAGAGGGAACGGTAGGATTTGCCATCTATGATTCTATACGCCAGGTTAATAAAATGTTTGCTCTCCCCGCACTTTGCTCAATCGGCAGAATCTAGCAGGCAAAATTTTAAAGGCAATCGAATACATACAAAATTTGAATATCAGAAAAGCCGCAATCTTGACGGATTCTAAAAGTGTGGCATCGCATTTGACAAATGTAAACGCTAATTCGAAATGCGATCATATAACGGTGAGCATATTGATAGAATACAAAAAGAATCGTAGTGAGCGGTAAGGCACTCTGGTATTCGGGAGAACGAGTTGGTCGATACGCTTTCGAAGAGAGCGGCGGAATACGGCGTACCATGCGACTACAAAATGACCAAAATTGTCTGCAAAAGGATCCTTAGTAGGCACTGGCTCTCGGAATGACAGGATTTCCACAATACTAGTTCAGAGGGATCTGTAAATAGGAACAGATATCCTATGATACCAAAGCGACCTTGGTTTAAAAATCTTACGGCTTATCGTCAATATTTTACAACAATTATCCGTATAACAACGAATGACGGTATGTGGGGTGCTCATAAGCATAGAAAGGGACGTAGGGAAACTCCTAATTGCGCCACGTGTGCTCCTCTGGAAAATCTAAACCACATAGTGATGGAATGCCCAGAATACGATGAAAACCGACGTAAGTTCATTGAGGGAATTCAGTCTCTGGAGGGACTAACAAGGCCGTTTTGTCTGGAGTCCCTCGTTTCCACAGGCAGGGATGACATATTCGATCTGATTTATCGCTTCTTAAAGGAATACAAAATTGACATATTACCGGAAAAAAAAAGAAAAAGAAAAAAAAGCGGTATGTGGGTCGAGCATGGCATGGCGGTGGGTTGGGTCCTCGACTTGGCGGGCCTAGGCGCTTGCTTGCTGTCATGCTCTATATAAAACAGAAGCATTGGTAATATGAATTCATACACCCAAAAAAAAAGTTATGTCTCGCTGAGACATGACAACCATATGAACGACGATATGATTCTCTTTTACTACAAAATCTTTTAAAAATTGTAATCATAGATACCCATTATCTTAAATATTATAAAAAAAAAACTCCAATTAAAAAAGTCGAAACCTCCTTCTCAACCTGTAATAATCGGTTACTATTGTAATACTTGCGTTAATACAAACGCACATTTTTGCAGGACTCGTGGAAGCACATGGTAAAAATGAATATGCCAAAGAATCCTGTGTTGCGAGGCGGTTGGCATTATTCCAAGACAGGACGGATAAAATATAATGAAATGAGAAAAGCGCTAGAGGAACATTGAAGCAAAATGCTGGAATAATAGATAGAAAGAGAGAGGGATACGCTAGCCTGTAATTAATTATAATATAAAAGTCTCTGATGGACCTGCTCCGAACCGAGAACTTTGTAACCCTGAAAGGCTTTTCATGGCCGTAGTCCATGCATACTTCTTTCGGTTGGTTTCTTTGAATTAACAGCATTTTATAGCCAGGTATTCAAGAATTTTATAACCACTAAAGCTTTTTTATGCAAAATATTGGCAAGGGTGTTTTTCATCCGGTTTTACTGGGCTTTTCGATCCCTCTACGCAACGAAAGATAAAGGGAATTTAACGACATTGCTGGTTACTTTCAATTAATTCCGCTTTAGTCTCACAGTGATTTAAGCTGTACCTTTTTCACAAAGGTCCGATTTTACGCAAGCAGCAGCTATCGTCATAACGCGGTAATAAGCCCCGCTGGGAAATTCAATTCCAGTTTTCTCGTTTCATGCGAAATTGTCGACATTAGGAATCCGCTGATTGAACCTTTTTTTAAACCCTTTTTCACATCTTTTAACATTTATATTTTTATTTTGTCTAAAAAAACTGACAAATGAACTTATTATCGGCACGCTTCATTAATAGGCCAATTATGGCCCACCAACTGTTTCAATGTGGCCCACGGGTTAATATTTTATTTACATCGAAAATTGTCATCAATGCTAAAAATGTAAAGGGGAGGTTTAGAGACAGCCAATATCGTGATAGGGTAGCGGAAACCCCATTCATTATTTAAAAATTCAACGCCTTGACTCTTCTTCTCAGATGGAATAACTATTGTAAAAATTAGATCGTTCTATGCCCAGTAAAATCAACTCCTTTTTTCGAACATAACAAGGTTCGACAAAATATTAAAAAAAAAAATGATATTAATGGTTACAAATGCAACGATTTGCTTTTATCCTTGAGAAATGGTTAGTATATAGAAAGTATTGTGTTACCAATATTTATTACATTTTCAAAAGTGAATGTTCGTATGTGTGTTAATGATAAAAACGAACACCACTAAACCTATTTCGATTAAATGTTCACACTTAGTTTTTATTAGGGGCGGGCGGGTTTAGAGAATATAAAATGGGCATACAAATAATAAGCGTAAGGATTTACAAAAAAGAGAGGTTTCAGGAATTAATGCCGTACATTTTCCCATCTGTTTTAACAGCTGTCATCTGTCCAGTATGATACGCATTTCCCGCGTCTTTTCAATTCCGATTTGGAGGCGCTAACAGTCAATAGTCGCAAAAACTACGCTAACTCTGTATAGTCGAAGAGGTAAAATTCGAAAGGTTGTAGGTTGAGGTAGGGAGTTGGTGTCCCAGTCGATCGATACCTCAAATGGTTAGAACAGCGGCGTATTGAGCCGAAGGTCGTGGGTTCGAATCCCGCTCGTTACACTAACTTTTTCTTCTCTACCAAGACCTTACATAAAAAAATTATAAATTAAGTTTAATCTTATATTTTGTCTTTTTGATACTGCTGTTGTAGAAATGCTGTTGGAATTGCGTTTTGTTGTTATTTAAAAACCTACGAAAACGACAAAATATTGGTCATCGCAGGAATATTGCCAAAAGCATTTCAGATGAAAGACAAAATGGAACAGAAGAAGAAACAGATCAACGAAATGAACAAAATATATGTCATGTTACACTCATGTGCTACTGATCACAACATCATGCAGCGCGAAATGAAGCAAGTCGAATAAGCATCAGAGAACTAAGTTAATAAGTTAGTTAATTAAGTCAAAATTGATTAATCATAATAATGTTTAAAATAAAACTTTATATTATCCCCAGGCAACGCCCGGATTATACAGCTGTGTATACTAAAACACACATACAATCAATAGATACTCTTACAGTGAGAGTGGCAATGTTGTTTTTAGTTCCTATTGCGTTGTAGGATGAAATGACATGGCTGTTTGCAGCTCCCCGAGCCCAACCACGGTGTGTGATTCCCGATGCTTGCCGGTAATTTACTGCAAACTACAAACTGGAATAGCTGATGAACTGTGAAAAATGATATGCTCAACTCTCGACATGTGTGACTTTATGCACAAAAATTTGCGGATTTGAGCTTATGTAAATCAACAATCAGATACGGTTGTAGATCAAATGAAGTAGTAAATTATCTTAATTTTGTAAGTTTTTGTGTCTATATTAGTTTTGTAAGTTTTTTACTGTTCAGTATAACCTGTGATTTTGCTTGTAGTATGAATTATGTTATATTTACATTGTATGAGATATTCTTCCACTCTGACCTTTTGACTCTCTGTTGTAGAATTGCATTTTGCTGTTGTTTAAAATACCACAAAAAGAAAACATATTGTTCGTAGAATAATATTAACATTCTTACTAAAATTCAAAGGAGAGGATGTGTTAATACAACATATACCAACGAAACCAACAGAAGTGCCTTTTCAATTCAAATGATTGTAATTTCCAAACTTAAACTGGCTTTTGCAGTAAGGAGAAATACATCAAAAAATCAATTATTGCTATTATGTGGATTGAATTAGGAGAATCCACGGTCTTCTCATGAATAATTATATGTTGCCATGGAATCGTCAAAAACATTGAATATCCAAGAGCATTGCAATGAATATACCGCTGAATACAATAAAAATCACAATTTAATGCAATGTAAATCAAAACAAAATTAATACTGCATATGTAAATATCTAATACAATCATACTAAATACAATCATTGATATCAAACATTCAATTGTGTTAATTTAATTTATATGAGAAAGAAATTCGCGATATTAAAATGTTAATTAAATCTAAACCAAAATTCAAACAAATTTTATCTGTCCGTCTTTTTTTTGTTTTCATTTTCCTTTTCCTTGCACTTTGAATAAATAAATAAATNAAATATATAAAATATATAAAAATATACATATTTATGACTTATAATATAAAAACAGTGTTTTAATTCTTTTATCACAAGTTTTTCTTAAAACGTTTCTTGTAATTATTCTTAACAATTAAGACAAACAGCATTAATGCAAATATAGATTTTTCGATCACAATAACGCTTTTTTTAATCTAAAATTAACGTTTTTTAAATTTTAAATTAACCTTTCTAAATTTCAAATCCACCCTTTTAACAACAAACCCGCCTTTTTTGGTATCAAATCAACCCTTTTTTAACTTCAAATTAATCCATTTTAACTTCAACAAAATGGCATTAATTCGAATCTACCTTTTCCCGATACAATAATCATTTAAATTTTTCAACTTAATTTTTTTAAATTAAAATTAAAATGTTTTAATTTAAAACATTTCAACTTTAATTTTTTTTAAATTTATATATAAATATTCATTCATGTTCAAGTTGAACACTTTTTAACTTCAAATGAAACCTTTCTTTATAGATTTAAATTTAGGAGATGGTATGAAATATAAGCGTGTAAAGTAAAAATTCCTGTAAATTTGCGGTTGAAAATTGAGATAAAATGACATTAATTCGAATATCGTTTTATTTTCTTCAATATAACCTTTTTAAAATTCAAATTAAAATAATTTGGAATTAATTTTTTCAACTTCAAATTAAATTTTTTATTTGAAATTAACCCTTTTTACCTTCACATTAATCCTTTATAGATTTAAAAAACTTAATAGATGGTATGAAATATAACCGTGTAAAATAAAAATTCCTATAAATTTGCGGTAGAAAATTGAGACAAAATGGCATTAATTGGAATATAGTTTTATTTCCGTCAAAATTACACTTTTTAACTTCAAATTAACCTTTTTAAATGAAAAATAAAAACAATTTAACTTCACATTATTTTTTAAAAATTTCAAATGAACGCTTTTTACCGTCAAATTACGTTTTTGTTTATTTCAAATTAACCATTTTTAAGTTCAAATTAACCTCTTTTAATTCAAAATTAACCCTTTTTAAGTAGGGTTCAGTTTAGCTTTTTTAAATTTTAAAATAACCATTTCCAACTTCAAATTACTCTCCTTATTTTTGAAATTAACCTAATTACTCACCTAAATTAGGCGGCCCCTAAACTTCCCACATTATATAGAAATAAAATTAAGTGTTGTAAAATAAATAATAATAATTATATAAACGAAGTACAATTTACAAGAAAAAGGAGTAGTACAAAGTAAACATAATGAACTCCATGGTACAAATCGCAAGTAAAAAATTTCACAAAAATAAAACAAATTATTAACATATCCACATTCTTAAAAAATGATGTTTGTCGTTCGTTTTCTTATCGCAGCTTTCACATGGGTGATAATGGACTTATGATAATGCAGGTGTATGTGTTTACAGAACGGTGAGATTCTTCAACATTAGCAAGATCTTAGAAAATCGTAAACGAATAACTTCTTAGCAATTTCGTTTTTTTTTTTTTTTTTTGCTTAAGGTTACAATATAAAAACAAACGAATTTCATAGGGGTTTCAATGCTGTTTTCATTAGTGTAATCGAATTTACCGTAGAACTGAGATTTTATGAGATATAGCGGATTTTATGGAATAAGTTGTTTATATGTTATTTACTATTAGTTACTGTTTATATTGCTAATTGCAAACAAAAAAACCTGTAATATTTGTTTCTGTCACTATTATAAAGATGAAGCTAGGATTTATTCAGATGCTTTTATATCTTCGTTGTGTAAAATTTTAAGTTAAAAAAATCGGATTGAAAAAGAAAGGACAACAGGTAATAATTGCCAGGTGAAATAATAAAGCTTCTCACGAATTTAACCTGGACGGCCAGGCTGCTGGAGCTGATTTAGTGAATACATTATTGTGTGCCTGATTTAGCGACTGGTGACAAATAGGAGTCTCCCTATCTTCCCAGATCTCATCCTCAGAGCAAATGGACCTCATTTATTTCAATGTCCCACTTATTCAGTCCGTCTTTTACCAATTAGTGGCCTTTATAAAAATTCTAAACCAATCTCCTTACGCATTTTTCATGAATTGTTTTTGCAGGATAGTTCTGCCATTTTTTTTGTTTTGTTAAGAAAAACCTGCAATATTGTTTTGTACTTAAAACAAAAACTTACATTGTTTTAATAAAATCTTAAAAACACCTCATTGACTCTATACTTGAGGAATCTAAAAGCTTTTACCAGGAAAGACGGAATCAAAAAACTAAAATGAATTATATCTAGCAGGACTTGACGTTTATAAAGAGGATCACATCTCTCAAAATGAACACGTCCTGCTACAATCATTAGCCAGGCCGGTGAATCAGTTTTAATGAAGTAAATCGAAGTACTCTTCAACGCTTTGAAACGATTCAAATCCAAATTTATATTTTGGAACCTAAAACTTCCCTATAACCAAGCTTGGATTATAAATTTGAAAAAACTTTATTCAATCGTGAAGCTTTATTTTTGGAATAACCTTTGGTATTATTACGCTTTTGTAACTTATTCATTTAAATGCATATCTGATATCAACTTAAAACATTCAGTACTTTTTTAAATTATAATTTTTGATATTTTTTAGATAGAAATATAGTAAACAAGAAGAATCGTGCGAAATTATGTGAGGAGTATTAGTGGGAATGTGTTGTGTGTGAGGGGTAGATGGCGAAATATTCAGTAAGTACCCTTTCTACATTCAATTGGGTTAGTTGTATAATGGGTGAAAAGGGTGAGGAATATCGAGTACTCCAGCACTATGATTGAATGGTATGTAAATAAGAAATAATGTATTTAAGAGTGAGTGTTTGAATGGGTTGAATTTAGGAACTCATTGTAATGGGGGCTGAAACAACCTAGGTGCTTATAGCCCTCAGAGCCTAACCTCAGCGGCTTGACGGATAAGACCGTGGTCTGACCCCAGACTATCAACTACCTAGGTGGTGATTACCGAGACCAGTACTGGTACAACGTATATTCTAGAGAAGAAAATATATATAATAATTGTATGTGCATAAAGAAAATCCAACAAATAATGCTCTTTGTATACTCAAGTATATAAATGAATCATCTGTTTTATATTTACAATAAATTTATCTCTAGGATTGTATTTTTTATGAAAAAAAGATTATAAAAATCCTATTTTTTACGTTATAAAACTTCACTAGAACAGAGTATTTAAAAAAAATAGTCACAAATTAATGATTTTATTAATTTTTTTTATAATTTTCTTAAACCAATTATAATGAATTGGAACGTTCACACATAGTAAAAATAATGCTTTCACTATCGTAAATTAACCTAAATATTAGGTTGGGCAGGTCTGTGAGTACTCCTATTCCACGCAGAACGTGTCCTTACACAATTAAACACTCACGTAAATAATTATATTCAAACAATTGATTAGTTACCAGGGATTTTTGATATTGCGCCTATGATTACCCCACATCACACTGCATATACATATAAAACTTTTGTAAAACTAAAATTTTACTTTAGTGGGTTTGTGGGTACTCGATATTCCATCACAAACACGACCAAACAAACTATAACGTTTACGCTCATAAATACATTCACTGAAATTAACAATATTGTTTCAACCAATGTATGAAAGGGCCCTTATATGCGACCATAAACGTTTAGAGTTTGTTGCTTACAGAGGAAGTACAGATTCTCTTGAAAAATAAAGGCGTTTCAAAATTAAAATCTATTGTGTAGAAATGGGGTTAAACTAAACAATAGGAAAGAAACGAGCTGTTCGTCAAAAAATCGGTCGCAGCCGCCTTATTATTTTTATTGTACAGGAATTCAAATTACTAGTGTCACCCCTGGTATTCGCAAAAACTACTCAACCTAGGAAAAACATTTAACAGAATTTTTTTGCATAGGCTCTTCTTTCGATATTTTTTCTTTTCTTTTTTTTCGAATCGTATCCTACACTTTCATGTGACATTCTTTAAGTCCATTCGGGTTTATGAAAAAGGGCGAAAACTATTAAAAATCGGTTAAAAAAAATCTTAGATATGAGGAAAATTATTCGTTAAATCAGACATCACATAATTAATTTTGCCATTGATATTAAATCAAAAATGAAATTTTATTTTATATTTGTATTACTTATAATTATCACAATTTATATTGATTTCCTTGTTTTAAAGAAGAAGCGAATAGGAAAAGAAAGCTCATTCTATTTTAAGGCCTATTCTACACGACCGCTCAAAACGCGGCATTTGGAACGTTTGGAAAGCTTTGCCTCTTGTTTTTAATGGTTTCAACGCAAACGCATGCTAGGAAACGCGAGTCCATTCTATCCATGCGTATGAACAGCGCGTTTCAGCATAGTTAGTTTCATAATAAAACCTGTAGGGTGTGTTACGGGGATTTTATTGTTGAAGCGACTTGAAAAACCAAAATGTTAGAGATGATGAAGATGGGGTGAGTATGTAGATTCACATTTTGTAAATGGTTGTTCTACTCACAAATTTGTTGTTTACAACAATCCGGATTAAAAGCTTTAAACGCTCAACATCAGTTGAAAGAATTACAAACACGTCTCTCGACATGAATTGCATAAGAGACTCGCCAATTCATGCCAATACGTGTTTGTAACGCCTTCAACCTGATGAGCGTTTAATGCTCGAAATTCGGGCTATTGTAAACAACAAATCTGTAAGTAGATCCATCATTTACAAAAAGTGAAGAAAAAAAAACTGTGTTCCAGTCATTGGACATTGCTTCGCCGATTTCTGTCCAACATTTCGCCTTCACTTCTCTATTCAAATAGTCTTTCGAACTAATTGCGTAAATGGGTGGTCTCTTCGCAAATGAATGTTTCAGTGTCGAACACCACATATATAAATATAATGCGTTTTTAGTTTGGCTCTGGGGTGAAATAAAAACTAGACTGAGTTTCTCTGTAATCAAAGTATTTATATTTTCATTAACTACACAATATTTATAAATAATACATTTTAGATTATATACCTTAAACAATTATATTACCTGTAATCAAAGAAACGACATTTACAAGATTTTATTTCACTTTATCTTTTATTATCAAGTCTATCAAACACCACTTCTTAAAACCTTCTAACCATCTTAACCTTCTCCTATTGTCTGCTATTCCGGCCTAGCACGGGCATGCGCTATAGATGCGCGGTAAAATATAAATATAAATTTAAAAGAGGTTCGACGAACATCTTTTATATAAATACACACATAAATATAACTTCAATATCTATCAACTTTTTTCCCAGTTTCCATACGCTCAATCATATTCCAAGACTCCTCTAAAACTTTAGCTTTAGAGGACTTTAGAACTTATAACTTAAAACTAGAGACTATAGAACTTTAGCTTTAGGTTTTACGTTCTCATTCCTAGCGGCTTGTCCAAGGCATCTGGGTTTTTAAAAACGACATGAATCATCCATCTCCTTTTCTCCTCTCTTCTTTTTCTTTTCCGTCTCCTTTTACCTTTTTCTCTTTCTGCTTTTCTTTCGTAATGAGGTTTCGATTGTAAATACAATAATTAATATTTTAAAGAATATACTATTTTCCTTATTGTTTTGTGTATTTTATTATATCTTTTATTATTGCTCTTATTATTATTTCTAAACTATGTGCTCATAAAGGGGCTTAAAGCCCTATTTGTACCTTAAAAAAATAATACACATATAAATCAAGAAATTTGAGACTAACATTGCGATAGAATCGCCGAGATGAACGTCCCTGTAGATTGAACAACGTTCTGAACGAACGCCGACATTTTATGCGTTAGAAACGCTCTTTTAAATGGAATCCGTGTTTTTCTATGCAAATGCGGTGAAAAGCGCTGTTTGCGTTAACACGCGTTTTGAGCGCTCGTGGCCTAAGCGATTGTAACGTCTGGCGTTGTCATGGAAATTTTCAATTTATTTTGGTTAAAGAAATTTAACTTATTTTTAACTTCACTATTATACACTATCACCGAGAGCAGATATCTCTGGACTGCGTCTAAATGTACCTTGTCCTACAAATTTGACTGTTCTCGTCCCATGGACTTTATTCGATGAAGAAAAAACTTCCCTTTTTGCCTCCCCTGTACTACTGTACTGTAAACTGTCCTTACCCCCTCATACTGGCATAACCGATTGTCCCGCTTAAACTTTTACTCCTTCTGACGTCAAATACGCAATTAAAAATCTATCCCTCCAGAAATCTCCTGGATTTACCTCTCATTACCCCTTCAATCCTTCGTATACACCCAACAAAAGCCATAGTGTTCCTAACAACCCTTTGTTATGCCGTCCTAGGCACATTCCGAATCAATTGATGTTTCTTATGGTTCACCGCAGCAAACCACACTACTGTCTCAAACCCATTCAAAAACCAATTTGTAAGCAAATACTACCCATCATCGAATCCTCTAATATAATATCCCATAAATTTGGATTTTGACGTCACCATTCTTTTATTCAGCGTGTTATGGTCAACATCTCATCTTCCACTTATAAGACGAGATATTGCTAGAGGGTCTTCATCCGTTGACCACCCTTTCTATCGAGATTGATACCGGGGTTTGTTCTGGAAATACGAAGGCATCCTAAACTCTAGACAATAGTGGGTATAAAGTATGAGTAGAACATATTGCAACATAGATTGCATGATCCACATACCAAATATCCATACTAATCTTCAATTTTACTTTAATTTTGGCGTACAACTTTCCTCCTAATCTCGTCTCAATAATTCTCGATGTCTAAAAGACTTACTTTACTTTAAAATGCATTTCGTAAATCAAAATGCGTACTTTCTGTCTCATAAAACATGAAGATGAAAAAATAGACAATAGTTAATATTAATGTTATAGTCAATAATGAAAATAATTCAATGAGACAAGCTATTTATTATATCAAATTACACGGTTTTCATGAGGCAAAACAATCTTGTAAACGATCCTTCGACAGGTCATCTTGTTCAAACATGTGGTCATATCTGGAAAACAATTCGGCACTTTTAAGACGCCCAAGCGTAAATGGTTAACAAAACATTTACCAAGTTATGTGATAATGCTGGGCGGTAAAGTTCGGTCTCTCAGCGAATACAAATCTCTGCACACCTTCGCCAGCAGGCTGGAATTGTAGATGACCGACTTGTATGGGCAGATGTTCTTTCTCACTAAATGTTCCAAGTCGCCGGTCGGTCTCATTTTCAGATTTCTAAACAGTAGCCTCCTCACAAAAAAGACATTTTTTATTATATTAACCGGTCTCAATAGGATCCTCGAAGCGCTATAGCACACTGGATCCGTCTTGATCAAGGGTTCGTGTTCTCCCGGTATTTTATTTTTGCTCCTCGTCGCATTGTCTTCGCTTCTCTTTACCCTCTTGAAAACGGTCAAAAACATAGGGAGCATGGAACCAGTTTGATTTGTCTTTTATTGGGGGAGATGCAAATTGTGTGATGTGAACTAGAATTTTGACTGAACCGTGTTGAAGCTGAGTTTCAACTGAACACTACCATAGCGACCGAAAAAAGTAGCATCGCCAAACAAAAGAAAGTAGAAACAAAAAATTGATGTCTTTTTTCATATATCTTTACACCGTTTTGTCGTGAAAATGATAAATTAAAAAACAAAACAATTGTCCTATTTTAATTTAAAATAATAATAAAAATTTGTAAACTACAATTTATTTTCAAAAAAAATTATATATATAATTTTGAATCGATCGTGTTTTATTTAATAACATATGTTAAATTTGATTTACTGCAACATTTATTTAAAATATTTACACGTATAAGTAATATTAATTTTTTACAATGATAAGCGAAAAAATGATAATAAACACAAAACAAAATAAATATAATTGCATGGCTATTTCTGCAAATAAGGAAAATTCCATGGTCCGGGTCGAGAAGGGAAAGGATCATAGCAGCTGCGCATAGTCATACTAAGCTTATACATGGCCACTTGCAGAAAGGAAAGGGACCGTGTCGGTGCCCATTATGTACTGAAATATTAACCGTTGAGCAAGCAATGTTTTCCAATGCAGAAAACTATACGCCTGCAGGATGAGCTACGGAGTTCCTGCTAATCGTCGCATTACGATGGCACAGATCGACATTCCAGTACCTCAGGGCTCTGAGAGTTTTTAAATGTATGTTTTATGGCTGGTGTCAACTTAAATTATTAGGGTAATAGGAAGGCGTTGTTTAATCCCATCCAGAGGAATATGGAATACTCTGGGAAAGTGAATGTGACCAGACTTTTCTTGTTATGAAAGGATATCGGCGTCGTCGGAATATCCACATCATGACGACCAGGGTAACGCATGGGTTATTCTACACACTGCACTGATGGTTCAGCTGTGGGAAGCGTAAAAATCTTTTTGTGTTTTCTTGTTCTTTATAGAAATTTGACAACCTGAGTACCTTCGAGAAGTTAGGAAAACACGAGAAAAGTATGAGAGTCGGTGACAAAGATGCGCGAAGAAAAGCCTTTTAAAGCGCAGAGTGCCGGCAATTATTACTGTTTTTTTATTGTCAAAAATGCTTCAAGTTTGCAATATTCCTAAAATATACAAATTTATGCAGTATTTTGTAAATATGTTCTAATCTCTCGTCTCACACTAGATGTTTATGCCAATAAATATGACTTTCAACACACGCTTGAGACAAAAAACTATCATTATTATATATCATAAAACGACCGTATCCTCCAAAATTCGGAAAAGCGGACTTAGATACTCGTATTTACTCATTACAGATCGCATTCCTACAAAATTTCTATATGGGCCCAAGGAATGCATTGTTTAACTAGGTGGGTCTTATCGAGCAACCTTTCTCTATATGCCGGACACATACTCAAGCTTTTGCCCAGCAATAGTTATCAAAATTTTAAAATTGTGTATATTTCAGAGTCGATGTAGGTATTTAAATGATAATAGAGGTTTTGCATAATTTTAACAAAATTTTCCATACCTCGGCTAGGTTGCTTTAATTGTTATGTAATAAATGTTGGAGGAATCCGGGATTTTTTTCGTATCTATTGGTCAATGTTAAATTACCTATGACCTGTTAAAATTTATTCGTGTCGGTTTTGCCAGTAGTTGATATGTTTTGGCAAAACATCCGTAGTTACAATAAGGAACACTTCTAACATTTTACCTCCCTGTTTTCCAACTTAACCAAATGGTATAGCTTGAGTTACTGCCTGCACAAAGTATTTTTATCGTAAAATTTGCTAATTATTTTATCAAGCATTCTTAAGTGACCCCCTAATTATACTTCATCAACTAAATAAGAGCTGCAAGACTAACAAGTAAAGCCACTTGAGAATTTTTCAACAACAACCTTCACATAAATAATCTGATAGCATAACCACGTCCATGTTAGAATCAGCGACATAAATTACCGCCTTTTTTGGATTTGTTCCGGCCTGGAATATATGGATATTGAAACTTGTTAACTGCATGTGATCACCACAGTAGGTTTGTGGGCAGACCAAAAATAAATAGAACGACCAATCTACTAATAAAGAAAAATGTTATAATAATTGTACAGGAAAAACTATCAAAACGACCAAACTGCAGGTTCATCACTATCCAGACTTTGAGAAGAAATGCTACAATAAAAAAATGTATTTTTAAATGTAAAAATGGCAATTGTGTAGTTTTATGTTCGTTATTTGGTAATAGGATCTTAGGTAATTTTAGCTCTGAACACGATACCTACGTCGTTGTTAAATATCTGGTTTGATTCAAACCTTATGCATAACTTTAAAATTTTCTAATTGGTTTGAATAATTTCGAGTAGGAATTGTAAAATCCACACTTTGGAAGAATAATGAGCTGGGATAATGCGACCGGCTTATAGACAGAAGTAATGGGCCAACAATTACCCTGCCATTAGCCGACACGGTATGTCGCGGACGAAATTGCTTTACACAGGGATCGATTCGTTCTGATAATTTTTCGTTTCTAGTCCCCCCCACGTGTTCTTAAAAAAAAGAAAAACTTATTTATTGGACACGACTAGCTTTTTTCCCCTCAAATACCTTTCGGATCTAACTTCGGAACATATTGCACGACTCAGTCATCCGTTCTGACATCTCTCGCCTTCCCAGGATTCCTCCAGGGCGGGTGAGAATTATATGATTAGTCAGCTGGCTGCAGCAATTGTACCAGCTGGTACTAATCAAATGAAGCAGCAATAATTTTTTAATTTTGTTTAAGTATCAATGTTATATACACTATTTAGCAATAAAAATTGTATTTTCCTGGGATTAGTTCTTAAACTACCACATAATTGGTGGATTTTTTTTTATTTGATGTTTAGATAATGTGTTGAAATTTTTTTTACTGATGTATCTCCTGGGTTAATTGCCGCACGTGAACGTACATACATACATACAAACCTGTGCCGAATTAAGGCTTTTCGTTGTCCCCCGGCATTTCCAGCTTTTGGAAGCTTGTCTGGAGAATCACCCAACCTGGGTGTTAGCAGTTCGGGGGAAGACCTCAGTCTTATCGGACCAGCCACCGAGGTTTTGCTCGTGGGGGGAGGGGTGCTGTCAAGAGCTTTGTTAATTCAGCACCTAACGCATGCAGTTCCAAACCCATTCGTACTCACGTCATTCTTAAATACATTCACTCCTATGACACAATTCATGGAGTAGTCGATAATCCTCAATCATCTTTTACATATATTGTACAACTAAACCTAATTGAGGGTCGAAGGGGTGCTCCATATTCCGCCATCGACCCTTTCACACCACACATTCACGTTAATGTTATTACTTTCTTTCCCTTCACCTCGACGGCGACAATGCATGACTTAACGCAGGGCCCCTCAGGTAGAGCTGCGGGAGGCTGTGGGCCCTCCTCAGCCTTTAAAAGTGGATGCATACGGTTTTCGACGCAGAGAACGCAAATCCAGTTTCCTCGGCTCTTTCAGCCACAACGTTTATATCTGAGTGCATCACCCCTCCGACCAACGCTAGGTATTTCCCCGAAAGGAAATATCAGAGGTTGTCGACGTACAGTAATCATCTGATTGGCCGTGGGGCCACCATCAGCGATACATTTCACTGCAATCGAGAAAAGCGTAACGCATATCACTGAACAGTGCATTCTTTTGAGCAAAGTCCCTGGAGAGCACGGACCCCAATCTGACACGAAAACCTCAAGGAACCGAGGTAATTTGCCTGTGAATCTGACATCCCAACATTTCCTAAATATCGCATAACTTTCTCGAGGTCAAAGAACCGCCAGAGCGTCCCTCTCTTCAGACAAGTATTCTGAATATCACTGGCCTGATACTGGCAGTAAAGCCCTTTTACCTCAAGACACCAGGTCAAACGACCGTTTATCCTGGACTTCAGGNTCTCTCTCTCTCTCTCTCATTCCCCCTCTCTTTCTCTCTCATTTGCTTACTCAGGACTTCTTAACTGATATAGTATAGGATAAACAGTTCGGCATATATTTGAGGTTTAGCTATTTTCAAATAATCCTGTCGCCAATGATGATTCCTACGTCTTTTTTCTTCTCTCACGTTATCAGGTGTTTTTGTACTATACTTTTGCCAATTTTTTTTTCTCTTTTTAAAACATCTTGGATTGATTAACAATTAATGTCTTAGTTTTATTATTAATTTTTATGTGTCATCCTTGCTCCTTGCATTTTTTAATTAATTTTTATCACTCTTAGTAGTAATACATATTTAAAGATTAAACCATTTCAAATATTGTCCAAGCAAGGTCGAGGACCAATGTTTACTTCTTGATTAGATGACATGTTACCTATATTTTTAACATTTTGTGACTTGCTTTTCAATTAAGATTTTAAAAATTGGACTGCATTAAATCCAGATTATCTATTCCAGCATTGCTGTTCGTGATCTATTGAATCGACTGCTTTTGAAAAATCTAATAAACACTACTATTGTCACTTTGTGGTCCGTTGCATATCATATTATTTAAAGGCAATATTAAGTACTACTATTACTTCTAAAATTGATATTCTGCTTGCATTTTATGAGCACAAAATGTTTATACCTCTGTCACTGAATAATAAAGGAACTGGAAATAGTATTAAATAGTTCTAAGTTTAACGTCTGGTACTATTCCAATTAATCCACCCCACGTGGCTAAAACTTCAGCGTCCTCACTCCTATTGTGCGGTGCGACTTATTTGTTCAGTCACAACTAAAAGGGTCACCATTGGGTGATTCTTCTCACCTTAGAGCCAGATATTTTTTATTTTCTCCTGGTATATTAAAATAATTGTTGTTGAAAATTTTTTATTAATGTCATACAGATGAAGTAATAATAATTTATTGTTAAATTAAATTATATTAATATATAAGTTATATTAATGTTGATGTTGTAACGTGTCATTAAAACGAAAACTATGTAGAAAATGATGAAAAAAGCACATCCTTGTATTTATTTTGTCCAGGCATATCATATTTAAAGAACAACCCGCCAAGAATAAATCCTGTCCATAAATGATCAATATTTCACTGAACGTTGATGTTTGAGTAGAAAGAACTGAATCGGTTACTTCACCAGGCTGAATAATGACTGGTTTTGGTTCTGTAGTGTGCCACTAGATAGTGTGCAGAGTTGGTATAGAGGACGCTCACGGTGCCATCCAATTTCTGTGGTAAAGTGACCTGACTTGATTTTCAAATTTGGACGGGATTTTATCATTATTAACATTATACATAATGAACTTCCAGGGTAAAAAAGATTTCGTGGTATTTAATCAAAAATAGTTTTCTTTTAAGACTAATATTCTGTTATTATTAAGTCAGGGTGAGTTTAATGGGGCTGAATTAAATTTTTGATACGTTACGCGACTTTATACCATTGGGATGTAGATAATTGTAGATTTAATAAATCAAATATAAGAGCAATTTGCCAAAAAAACGCACTTCCTTAAAGCTTTCCAGAAATACACTGACAGGCAAAAAATTCCACCCACTTGTTATATAACTTGATTTGTATATATTTTTATACATTTATATAANTATATATAGAAAAGTTTCACGTTTCTTATCGTTTAGTAATTGTGTCTTCGTCTAAAATTGTAAAAAAAAATATATATTGGTAATGAAAATTTAAACAAAAGGCGGGCATATAAAATTTGTTTTAATTTTGTTTTATATTTGTAATCTCCCAGTCTGGAAATGTCTGCTAGCGGTTAGACTATTCTTCGTAAAGAGCCCTTTCAAGATCGTGGAATGTATCAGGATGTAATTCCAAAAATCCATATTGAGGGGTTTTTAGGATGTGAAAAATGAAAACAAATATAAACCTAGATTGCTGGTGTTTGCATCTATTGATATAACTACAATATATATTTATTTTGTGACCGAGCGACGTAAGAAAGTAGATATAAAAAAATTGTCGGCAATAAGCAAAGTTAATATTAGATTTTTCCACCACGAAAACCTCTCAATACAGATTTTTGGGAAAAAAAAATTTCAAATTTTTTTGCCACAGGTTTTTTCTGAAAATAAAAAAATAACGATTATTTTGAAACTGCCCCACCGATTCGCAGGAAGCTTTAGTGGGGGTTAGTACGTACAACCTGCAAATATGTGTACAAACTACAAACAGTTCTGGAGATATTTACACTGATAGGCAAAAAATTCCACCCAATTGAGTTATTTTCCATTTTCTCGATAAAAAGAAATTCTGCCCTTAATTTGTCTTATTGTTTTTACCAATAAATATTTGTTTGTGCTTTTAAATTTGGAATATCAATTAGAGGTAAACACACTTAATCCTTAATCCAAAACAAGAACATTTAGTTTTCATCTTTGTTTTCTTAACTTCAATTTTTAAACTTAAAAATGCCACTTAGTGCTGAGGATATTGCGCATGGTGGGCAATTTTTGATGACGGACGTACCATCAGGTTTGCGGCTAGTGCCATCGGAGTTCCATTCGGAGACATCGTTAAACGTTTTTAAGAAACTGGGCCCTACAATAGAAGGCCCGCTTCTGGACGCCCTAGGATAGCAGAACCACAGGATGACTGTTTTTGACTTTGAGAATTTTAGGAAACAGGTACCTTAGTGTTGTTCATGCGATTCATCAGCTCGAGGATGTTCGAGGTGTCCAAATTTCTGAACGCACTGCTCGAAGAAGATTAATTCAGTATGGAATGATGGGCTTTTCGCTCCGTCAGAAGACCAGAATTGACCAGAACACACAGAGTTGCACAGCTCACATTTGCTCGGGAACACAGCCATTGGTCTTTGGACGAATGGTCTGCTGTACTTCTTACAGATTTGCTCTACGATCTCCAGATGGGCGTAAAGGAGTGTGGAGAATGCGAAATGAAAGGTACGAAGCTTGTAATTTTCCCAGAGGCAACCTTTTCAGCGTAGCTCAGTGATGATGTGGGTGGGAATTTCAATGCAGAGTCGCACAGAGTTGGGTCTTTGACGGCCACTCGCTATGTGGTGAAATGTTGGAATATCAAGTGTTGTCTATCCTTGATGAAATCAGCTACAATCCTATTCTAATGCACGATAATGCCCGCTCACATATCGCTCGCATAGTACAAACGTACATTCAACAGCATAACATCAGGATCTTAGCCTGGCCAGCCCGTTCTCTAAACTTGAATCCCATCAAACATTTTGGGATAACCTCAAAAGACGAATAAGAGCACGTCTATCACTTCTTGATACACTCCACGATCTTGAAAGGACTCGTGAAGAATGGTCTAACCTACAGCAAAGAGACATTTCCAGACTGGGAGAAAGTATGCCGGGGCGTCTTCGAGAAGAAATTAAGGCAGACAGTCGAGGAAATATGCAATATTGAAATGTTAATTTAAAAAAAATTTATCTGTCCGTCTTTTTTTATATTTAATTTTCCTTTGCAATTTGAATTTGTTTTACTTTTTTAGACAAAGACCCAATTATTGAGTCACTCCACTTTATTATACGCTCCGACTGAATCTTAAAAAACAAAACAGCTATAGTAGTCTGGTTAGTTTAAAACCGCGACTGTACGCCTAGAATTAGTTTAGTAATATTGTGCATTGTTGTCTTGTCTTTTCGAAAACCATACTGACAATTTGGTATTTTTTCTGGGTTTCCAACCACCACTTTATCCTTCTTTTGACCAATAGTTCCATAGTTTTCATTACACAAGAAGTCAAATAAATTCCCCTGGGTGATGATGGCTCATTGGCGTGTTTGTTGGATTTCAATAGAGGTATGACCATGCATTCCTTCCATTGGGGAGAGAAGCAGGCAGATTTCCACATATCGTTAAATAGCTTCAAAAGTATCAAGTTATCCGGCAAATTATTCATCATAGGCTATGGTATTTTGTCCATTCTTGAAGCGGAATTATTTGTTAGTTTTATGACTGACTTGAGCTCGCCAATGGCAAAGGGTTCAAGAAGAGTTTGATAATTGTGATTTTGAGAGTCATCGGGGAAGTTTATATCTATTTTGTTTTAAACTAATCTAGCGCTAATGAATGAAGGACTTCGTTAGTCCAGGTACCTTGGGTAATAGGGTTATGATTTTTTGATAACTTTTTTAACGAATTAATTTGGGCCCAAATATTTTTCAAGGAGTTTTGTGAATTCAAGTTGTTGCAAACGTTTTGCCAAGACGCTTTTTTGTTTGTTTTATTGTTCGTTTTGTTTCGGCACAGGATATTTTGTAGTTCAGATAGTTCTCATATGTGGGATTTTGTATGTACAGTCTATATTTTGTTTTCTTTTCAGTGATTTTATCGGCCGAATTTTGGTTCCACCAAACACACCTATACCTACGTTTATTTGTTTTCTTATTAACTGGGATCGATTTCAAAGCTACTTTGCTAATACTATTAATCAATTTGTTGTAACTATTAATTGATTTTGGTTCAGCAGAATTTAAATGTTTTTAAAATTTGTCCCAATTTGCCTTATTTAAATTCTATTTTCTGATCGGACTTTGGTTAGAAAAAACCACTAACGCAGAGTTGTACAATTTAATTATTATGGGTAGATGGTTTGTGCCTACAGGGTCATTATATGTATGTTACATTCTAAATTGTAAGCAATGCATGCACTACATAACGTGATGTCCCCTGCGGATTTTACTTTATGATTAGCGGCAGGGTCTAACTCTGAGTCTCTGATAACGTCTAAAAATTGTCTATTTTTATTGTCATTAAAACTACTACCACAAACCGTGGGATGCATATTAGTATGGGTGTTGGAAGAGAGTCAAAAACAGTTGCCATCCACCAGAAGAAATGCTATTTTCTGGTACACTGTAAATAGAGTGTGTTAATATTTAAACCATTTATGAAAGATATCTTGGCGCCAACATACATTACATTTTTTGGGCAATTCCTGACGTTAAATGCGTTATAACAGATTTGTTTTATAATAATTAAAGCAACCCCAGATTTTCCAACATCCCTATATTTTCGTAAAATGTTGTATTCTCTAAAAAAAAGTAGTCCCAGTGAGATTGAAACCGCGTTTCCGAAACCGCTATTGTACTAACGCTTTTTTCATGTAAAATAACCTTCTAAATAACTTATGTTCGCTACAAGAGATCCAGCATTCCACTGTATTATTGATAATTCATTATTCATTATTTAAACAGAGGGAGGTTCAAAACGTATTTCTCAATCATTTTGTTCATTTTTGGTTTGTCCTCGAGCATAATGTCTTCTAAAGCCTTAAAAATCGGCTCACAAATAGCACTAAAATTTCGCGACAGAACTTCTTGCTTTTCTTCGGCCTCGGTAGGTATATTCGGATTGACACGGATAATTCCGCCCGGGACGTTTTTTGGAACAGGGCTTATGGGGCTATACATTTTTTGCACGCGCTTCGACTTTCCGCCTCGGGAGGAGAGCGATTTCTTTTTTTTTCTTCTTTTTGTTTTTGACATTTTAACAGTTGAGGACACCGCGGGGGTTAAATTAGAGAAAGCTTCTTTGTCCTTTATATCGAGCACGGCCATTACTTTTGAGTAAGTTTTAGAATTTACTAGCAATTTTGCGTCATTGTACGAAATATTCTCGTTGGCCATAATAATTTTGATCATTTTTTTTATATTCTGGGCAGAAAACTGAATGAGCACCCTGACAGTGCAGACATTTTACGGGTTTGTCCACATTTTCACAGACTTTTCTCTCATGGGTGCCTGAGCAAATAGCACATTTTAGATTGATTTTACAGTGGTCTTTAATGTGGCCAAATGTAAGACATTTAAAGCACATAACCACATTTTTAATGTACGACTCTACTTTACATTTGACATAATGTATGTACACACTATGTGGGAGAATTTGACCTCTGAAAGACAACAAAATCATCCCAGTAGGATTTAAATACCTGGTTCGCTCGCCGATTTGTTTCTATCCAATTTCCTTTGAAATATTTTTGCTTCTATATTTTCAAAGCTAATACTACTTTTAAATTGGTGATCGCTTCGAAAATATCTGAGCCAGAGAGAGAGATGTATTGTACTCCCCGTATAATTCCCTGCCTGATTAGTAAATTTTAGGCACATGGGCTTTGATATTATTTTGTTTTAGTGTACTACACTTTATTAAGAGATTGGCCCCTTCATAGGATTTTAATGTGACTCTTATCCTATTTTGACCGGCTTTATCAATACTAGATATGTCATTTCTAATTTTAGGGTGGTTCTCAAAGATTAATTTGCCAATAGACATTGGATGTTATCGGGATAAGCCCCTGTGTTGTTGATCTTTGTTGTAACTTTCCAAGCAGACCTAGAGTGGACCTGAATGTATTGGACGAAAAGTATCTAGCTGTACTAATTTGATACTATTTATGGAATTTGCATTAACGGATGCGTATTCAAATGAATTTGATATTTTGGCATTTTTTTCTTGATGTTCATCTTCCGAGATCATAACTTCCTTGACATAATCCGGAGGTTTTCCTCCACTATCCGAGGACATTCTAACTAGCTGTCGCCAGTTCTTAACAGAAACTTAACAATAATTAAATAAAAATTATGAAAAATGAATAATGAACTTCTTACAAGAAATAATAAAAGAAAAACCCAAACTCAGAATATAGAAATAAATTATTGTTCCTATAATTATGTGAGATAAGAAGGCTGTAGCAAACACGATCCTTGATCCGTCCACCAGTTCGAAGGTCGGTGCAAGACTGGAGAAGTTGACGTCTTGAATAACAGAAAGTTCTTAAAAACAAATTGTTAATGTACATAGGCAAAGCGATAACCACAATAAATTAATTTACCAGTTAGACACTTTATTGTTAGTAACGTTTAGTTTGTTTAGTCTGAACTCTAATGAGTAATCGCTGATGGTGATTATTGAATTATTAATAAAGGGGGGACGAAATTCAATAAAATGTCAATACAGTTCTTATCCGCTTTCATCGCCAGCAACAAAAAAAATCATTATGCCCGAACTTATAACGGAATAGCAGATTGAAAGCGACAATTAATTGTCAATTAATGATATTATGTTTTTGTAGGGTGGGCGAGGTCGTCCTATAAAGCGATGACACTGAATAATTTATTTCCACTGTAATTGAAAAGGGTTGCGGGGGCAAAAGAGGATAGTCAGAGAACAGAGCGAGGGGGGATAAATTCGGCGAAATGATTTAATCCTGTTAGAACAATAATTTATTAGTCGTGGGGAGAACAGTAGGTAGGGGGCTATTATACTCTCGTTCATTAAACGGCCCATTAGAACAATTAAAGATTAATTTTCTGTAAACAACAGACCGGGGAAGAACGGTATCATCTGCTAGTATTACCATCAAACCAACCCTCGGTTTGAATTACCCTTTCTACCCGTCTTCATATTCGTTGCGCTGATAAGCCATGTCTTATAACTAAATTAAGAAAAGTAATACAATAATAAAGATTTAGCGTCGATATTATTATTTCTGATTACTTAGAATAATAAGATGTATAAAATTTATTCGACAACATTAGGTAGGCAAGCCTTGTATTCATGCGGGAAGGCGAAAAAATAGTTGTCTACCAAAATCAAAATTTCCACTCACATTTAGCGTTTCAGATCTTTCTGAACAAATTTGATTCCGTTTCTGTCTATCTGTGGTCAACTCCTAGTAAGCGGTGAAATTCCGAAACCATTAAACTAATTTCTAGGAAATTTTCAGAGATCAGGCAGATTGGTTTCTAGATGGGCCCTTATGAATTTCATCCCGATCAGATCAACTGTATCCCCTACTTATGAGCAAACGTAAAATCGCGTGCGTACGCAGCTATATCTCTGAATCATTAATCGGATTCTTATGCAATTTTCAGGGATTATGCGGGTTGCTTTCTAGATGATCCCCTATCAATTTTATTCCAAACCGATAAACATATGCGCATGGTCATACACAAAATGTGAGGTTGTTATACTGCCCATCCACTTGGCAGACGTTTTTTAATTACAAATAGTAAATTGTTCCAACCTAGGCCTAAAAGTTGCAATATTTTTGTATAATTTAAAAAACATATCTATTTGATCAATTACGGCCATTGGTTTGCTAATTTATTTGGCCATATAATATGATGTAGTAGCAAGGAATTTAAAAAATTAGTGAATCGGTAATTGATGGCAACAACCTAAATTTGTGACCAAATTTAAAACCTTTTCTTAAAAAAATTTCTCCACTCATGATAATCGTTTATCTCTTATTGCTGAACAGAAAAAAAAAGTTTAAATGTTATGAAGGCTTTTCTAGAAAAGTGTACCGAAAGTTGAAAAATACAACTTTTCTGGAGATTTTACCTACTGCGGGCCAATCTATGCTCTAAAAGTTTTACAGATGGATTCCTCTTGAAGTGAGAGCCAACTAAAACTAACCTTTTTTTTGTTTGATTTTTTAAGCATACTATGAATTCGTATATAAGGGTTTTTAGAAATAGCGAGTTGTTAATTCTTGGCAACAATCTTAAGTTGTGACCCCAAACTTAAACATCGCTAAGTTTGATCTGCAAATTAGAAAACTAATCTTTTTTTAATATGATGAATTTTGGAGAAAAGTATATCTGATTTTGAAAAAATTAGGAGATTTTTCCTTGAGCCTGCCAATTTATTACTTAAATCGATTCCTCCTGCAGTATTCAGTTGATATTCGATGTTTTATTTGTATTTTGGCAAAAGATACAGACCTCTGTAGATTATTATATACATTTGTATACCTTATTTTTAAGTTATGGGTAGTCCAAGAATAGTTTTAATTTAATTTTTTTTCTGTTTCGGGTTATGTTTTCTTTTTCTAAACATCATCAGGAAACCTTAACAAAAAGTTCGGTCAAATTAGTATATATTACAGCATTATTAATTAATACAATATACATTTTTTGTTATTTTTTATTTTATGGTGAAAAACGTCAATATTAATTACCTAGTTTTTTAAGGAAGCGTAATTTACTCTCCTCAAAGGCATAATAAAAAGAAAGTGAAAACTTAAAATGCCTCTGTCCTGGCAAACAGGCCAAAGAAGAGTGCGAGTTTCAGATTTAAAATAATGAAAAACCGTTAGGTTTTTGTCGAGTAATCGTCATTTTCATGAGGTACAAATGCTTTTAAAAACTTATGAGACACTACCACAGGGAGGAGACAAGACCACCAAGTTGACATAATGATACATCAATACAAGTAATTGAATTTTTACTTGTTTTTAATTAAGTTGGAATACAATAGCCCTACAAAATTAGTATATGTTTTTTTGTTTAAATAATTATTGTTAAACTTAGTTTTAGTTATATGTTTCCAAAATTTCTCTTATATGTTTATTTGGTTCAATAACTAATATAGTGGGATTTTTTATGCCATTACAATGATTAGTGTCTTTTGTATGGCATAACTGTGCTGTTTTATCATTTTTATATTTTATATAATCTAACTGGTTTTAAACTTGTATTACCCTTAATTTAAAAATAAGGTATAGAAATATACATAATGTTTTATTTGGTTTAAATAAAGAACTGAATTATCTACATGTATTATGGAAAAAAGATCATTAATGTCCAAAACTTTAACCAAAGCAGAAACAGTACACGTTAAGAAAATACACCTCGGACGTTATTTCACAAATGTAATATGCTTATCTAGTCGGTGCAGGATGCCCGACCGGAAAAAATACATTGCAATTTAACAAACTGTTGACAAAGTTAATGTTCAGGTAGTAAATGTACTGGACATATGAGCCGTTTATACCCAGCCTCATCTTCATTAAGCGAGGTATACCCAAGGTAGAAACGTTTCCATTTTCTATATAGACTTACTTATTAAAAACCATGACCACAGAAACTTTAGATATTGCAAAAACTATTAGTTTTTAAGTAAAAATTATTTTTTTAATATAAATGAATTTTTAAAAAAGCATTGTTTTTTGTTACACCCTTGTAAGATATTGTAATTTGCAATTTTTTTATAAATGAAGAAACGTTTAAAAATGATATATTGTCCCTATTTATTATGTGTTTTGACGGTATAATGATAACGAAATGTGAACAGCTGGAGCCGACGTCCCCAAATGACCGTGCAATACATATTAATTACAGAGCATCCCTAATATCGACACCCTCTGTTCTGGAATAGACTAAACACCCTAGATTAAGACATTTTAGTCTATTTGATACAAAGCTCAGCATCGAATACATCTACGAGCACATTAGTTTAAAGACTGGGGCAAAAGATGAGGACAAGACCCAAAGAAGACAAATGTACGGGTAATTTACGTTTAAAAAAAATATTACTACCGTCTAACCGAAAGCTTATCAAACACTCTACTCTAAGCTTAAATACATCCATTCCTCGTTAACTTATTCTGAAATGTTATTTAATTTGGCAGCTTCAGAGAGAGTGCAACGAATATTTAGAAATTACAAACAAACCAGCTTCCCACATGGGTGCATTCTTGATCCCATTATGTATACTATTTACACCGTTGACTTTCCTTTACATCTGATCTTCCTATACATTTTTAGTCTCTCTGATCGATACTATGTACAGCAATATAGTAGTGAAAGGGCATTACTATAACCCTATCCTAACTTCTAACATCTAAAAACACCTTCAGTTCATCAAAGACTCAAAGACAAACTGTACACATTGTACATACTTACATTCACTAATTTCGTGGTCCGCTTGACCAATTAAACATTACAATTAATTAAGGCTCTTAGTTGAGATGAAAAAAAGTCAATGGCACGAGAGGGATTCGAACCCACGACCTTCGGCTTGATACGCCGCTGCTCTACCACCTGAGCTATCGTGACCTCGATCCACTCGGACATCATCCCCATCTCAACCCCACCTTATGAGTTTTCCCTCCTTTTGCCATTTTTCAACTCATAAGGTGGGGTTGAGGTGGGAGTTGATGTCCGAGTGGATCGAGGTCACGATAGCTCAGGTGGTAGAGCAGCGGCGTATCAAGCCGAAGGTCCTGGGTTCGAATCCCTCTCGTGCCATTGACTTTTTTTCATCTCATCTAAGAGCCTTAATTAATTGTAATGTTTAATTGGTCAAGCGGACCACGAAATTAGTGAATTTAATGAATTAACTGAAGTACACTTCATTAAAGCTCTCCGTCGCCATTTCAATTGTCGTCGAGAATCCAAACCGATTACACGACATTTGAAAAATGGCAAAAGGAGGGAAAACTCATAAGGTGGGGTTGAGGTGGGGAGTTGATGTCCGAGTGGATCGAGGTCACGATAGCTCAGGTGGTACAGCAGCGGCGTATCAAGCCGAAGGTCGTGGGTTCGAATCCCTCTCGTGCCATTGACTTTTTTCATCTCAACTAAGAGCCTTAATTAATTGTACATACTTACATTGAGAAAACAGTGTTTTCTTCTACATCAACTTAAGGGACAACATCCTATCAAAAAAACATGCACAACAATGACTTTTTGATCAAAATCTGTTTTGACTGGCAAAACTCAGCTAACCTTATACATACAAGACATTACTGGGAAAACTTTGACATATGGAGTGGAACTGTGGGGTTACACCAGGCCCTGCAGTATTCAGCTCATCCAATTAAAAGTCCACATACAAATTGTCAAAGGTCCTTACAACAAACCCCCATATGCGGAGTTCCACAAGGGAGCATTCTTGGTTCATCCTTTATACGATTTAAACTACTTTCTCTAATATACAGCGACTAATTTGGGGTTATAGAGTGGAACTGTGGGGGAGCTAACTCCGACAACTAGGAACGCCTGGACATTATTAAAAACTGTTACAAAAAGTTGAGGACATGAATGAATGACAAAAAATGTACCCAATGTGTGGTGATTAGTGACCGTTAATCGATAATTATTCAGAAATCGTGAGATGCAGTCTGGTGTGATCTAGGTTTCAGAAAAACATTTTCTTTATCTTGCCAACGTTTCGTCCTTTATTGAGATCATCTTCAGTGTTTGTCTTCTGTGTAATTGTGCCATTCTTGCGTGTCGTGTTGAGAGAATGGCACAATTACACAAAAGTGTGTAGTTTGAGTGAGTAGAAATACTTTGATTGAATATAAAAAAATATATTTTGCATTGTATAAATTCACTTTTACACATCCTAAATGTATCCACCTAAACCGCATCCCACGATTTCTGAATAATGTACCCAATGTTCATTCCCATTGATGAAACTGACCAATACCTTTGGAAAAGACACACTTACTCTGTGGAAAAAAGGAAGTAGTAGTGCACTTACAGTGCAGTTTCTCCGCACTGCAGTCTGAACATGAAATCATGTATATGAGGCTTGACATTTTAAATTTGAGAATTTTGTCTTTGAGCTTAGTGTAAAGATTTCCCGACACACCTGTATTTTTTATGGCTACACGCGTGTTAATTTTTTTAAAACTAACTTTAAATAACAACAAATAACTACACAATAAGCTGAAATTAACATAAGCGTTCATGTGCAGTTCAGCCCATAGAATCAGAACGCAAATTTAATTCTGAGAATATTAAAATTGTAAAACCAGAAAATAGAAACTAAAGACGAAAATTCTGGGAATTTGCAAACGTAAAAAGTGATTCAAATTCAGTAAATTTCAAACAAGACTGCGATGCTTCATAACCCACTTATTTCAACTCATGTAAATTTGTCGACTGTTTTATTTGAATATTAACTGTGATATGTATTTTCTGTTCTTTAGAACGTTTAAACCTTGAGAAAAAGTCCAAATTGACCCGAAACGTTAGTCAAATTAAAAACTAAACAATTAAATATTTTTCATTTTTTAACCAATTACACGAAAATTGAAAGTATTGAATATTTTTTGTATAATTTTTGTTTAGAACGGAAAGGATTTTCAAAATGTAAGAAAAAATAGGGTATTACAATTAAGAAAAAAAAGTTGATCGACCTGGTGATTGAAATTATCGAGTTCTGAAGGAAACCTTCAATATCTCCAGAACGGATCAATGAATTTCCAAGGTAGATGTTTTCACACATGTAGAAAGCCCTTTCCATTCTAAAATACCCTTAAACTCAAAAAATCCTATGTGCGTTCGGGAAAAATTGAAGTTCTTTTATTCTTTCTTTATGATGAAGCTTCTTTTGTTATGATGTAGCTTGTTTGTTTTTATTTAAAGTTAGGTTTAAAAATATCAACAGAAATTAAATTTAATATTTTATTCAGTTAAATATAAATATTTTTCATTTTTTAACCAGTTATACGAAAAATTGAAATGATTGAATTCTGATTGAAAACATAAATATCTCCAGAACGAATGGATGGTTTCTTGAGTTTCTGGTATCATTTATTTTTAGAATGGAAAGACCTTTCAAAATGTGTAAAAAAATCAATATCTCCCGAACGTATCAATGAATTTTGAGGATGAGTTTTGTTTCCACACATTTCGAAAATCCTTTCCATTCGCACAGCTGTTTAAAAAAGAGAAGTGTGAAAATTTATTTTTCTGTTGATTTTTTTTACCTAACTTTTAATAACAAGTTAAACGATAAATTAAAATTATCAAGTTTTGAAGGAAAACTTCAATATCTCCACAACGAAACAATAAATTTTTGAGGTTGATTTTTTCACAGTTTAAAAGCCCTTTCCATTCTAGAATATGATAAACTCAAAAAATCCTATGTTCGTTCTCGAAAAACTGAAGTTTTCTTTTGTACGTTATATCGTGTAACTCATCGAAAAGTTGATAACTAGGTCTGCTTAACGTTTCAACTTATTAAAATTGTAATATCACCAGCAGTTTCTACTGTTGTTTAAACTGTTATGGAACCATATTTACTTTTCCAATACAATAGACAGAATAAAAATAAAAGAGTTTTTTCTTTTTTATAAAATCCCACACTGAGTATAGTTAAACCAATTATTGCTATTTTAGAGAAGGTACTATTGATTTTAATACAATAACTACGCTTGTTAATGAACATTCACAATTCTATACTGAGAAGGAGGAGAAATATTCCCATTGCAACGCCCTCAAGAACCTAGTATTATATCTTGTGTGGACGCTTTTAAATTAAATACCTTTAATAATGCTTATCTGCTTTAATTTAGAAATGGAAGAATCCCTGGGTAAATTTATATAAAACATTTGGGGCTATCCTAATGACCAGGGGTTGGAGATGTGTGGGGGAGGTGGGTAGAGGTCATCCCGTAATAGCTGGTGAGCGAGTCCAGTTACTTATGCATCGTTAGGCCTTTTCCTCATTCGTCTGACACATAATTGAGATGTTTTTCTATAGACTTTTAAAATGGTCCATCTCTATTTCAACTAAGTATGCTTTTAATAAAATGACATTTCATCTCCATTATATTCCTTTAATAATTTCAAAATTTAACTTCTTCGAGGGAGAGGGAAAAAGGTATTATAAAATGGAAAATGGTTGTTTCCTTTGAGTAATCCCATCTCGTCCGGGCTTCTTTTCCTATAAACCTGGACAAATATATTTTTTTTGCGTCACGCAACGTGAGCTCTCGTTATATTTATTATACAAATTTAAGAAAATTAAATCCTCGAATTGAAGGGCATTAAATATTTCAATCATCCGACTTTCTCGGCTTTGAACCTGAGGGAGAATCGTCTTCACGAAGATGAATGTTATTAATATTAAAATACTTCAAACGCGATTATTCTTATCTTGTTTAGTTCTTCATTTATTTCGCCCTTATTTTAAAAGAAAATTAGATTTTAAAACATGCATGTATACACTGTCGAAAACATGCTGATGTTAAAGAACCTCTTTAATTGATTTAGTGTTTTATTATTCACAACTGTCTTGATAATTTTATATTAACATAGTAGTAAGACGACAAATATATTACGTTATATTATTAAAATTTAATTATATATTACTAATTAATATAGTAATATTAAAGATAGTGGTTAGATTTTTGTCTTCCTATCTTTTAACACCAAAAATCACTTTATAGATTCATATTCTGATTTAAGTTAGAACTATGAATATTCATGGCTACTGAAAATAGAACACAAAGGTTTTATATAGCTGCAACTTTTTTTTGAGGGGGGCTAGCAGCTAGAGCATTTTTTGTGGTGTTTTTGAAAAAAACAAAATCATTTGTAAGTATGTTCGGTTCGAATGCAGAGCCGCTGGATTCGAACCCGGGACATGTACCTTAGAGCGATGAGCACCGTGCCAGCCTTAACCGATGCGGCCACCGACGCCCCCTCTATTGCTATTTCTATGCATTAAAATATCCTATCAATTAAAATACTCATTCATGCTATTAAATAAAGATTATCTCATCCAACCTAAATTTCGCGGGTCGCAAGAGTTTTAATATATGAAACCCCACCCCTACGCCTACATTAAAATTATGTACAGCATAAACCTACGGCTGGGAACTCGGCGAGGCCGATGTTCACCTTGACGCCCTCCATTTAGTCAGACTAATAAAAACATTCACACACAATAGAAATCACGCATTCTCTATCGTTAGTTAACATATTTTGTTCAACAGATCTGTGGGTACTGGATATTCCACTCAGACCGTGTCCATACACAGTTAACCACCTTCACAAATAAATACTTTCAAGCACAGTAAAAAACATGCATTCACTATCTTCTTCATAGCAAGTTAGCCTAATTGGTACAACAGGTCTGTGAGTACTCGATATTCCACGTAGATTATGTGCAAACACGCAAATAAATACTTTCAAGCATAGTAAAAAACATGCATTCACTATCATCTTCATAGTAAGTTAGCCTAATTGGTAAAACAGGTCTGTGAGTACTCGATATTTCCCCCCAGATTATGTGCAAACACGCAAATAAATACATTCACACAATTGGGTGGTCACCAGGGTTTTTGACATTACGTCAATGACTACCTTCCAATTAAACCACAATTATGTATAAAGGTTACTTAGTCTACTTTGGTGTGTTTGTTGCTACTCTATATTCCATCAAAAACAATCCAAACATACTATAACGTCCACGCTAATAAATAAATTCATTCAAATTAATGATATTACTTCAACCTATATATGAAAGGCCACCATATGTGATTATCTCCTTTAGGTATCGAATTAAATTTTATTATAACCACTACTGTGCCTTAGAACCTTTTAAAAACCTAAGGCAGACCACACCTTAAATTTTGCGGCAATACTAATTCCTCACATTCTACTAATTGTGTTACAGATAATTGTCGCCGCATAAATGGCATCTTCGTGGACTTTCTTTGACGAGAAGATGTTCGTGTGTCAGCGTAGTACGGCTTATCCGCAGGCGAGCCAATTTAATTATTTCTTTATTCCTGTTTCCTCCAGGATTTCGGCAGCACTGGAACCCAGGAGGACTCGGCGGATGGTCGTTGCTGGAGTAGTAGTAGGAAGTAAAACTGTTGGTTGCATGCAGCAGGAATTTTTGTTTGTTTCAATTTTAACGATTTATTATTGTTAATTTAGATTAAGTTTTGATTTTTTTTTAAGTTAGTTCATGGTTTCTTGTAATAGCTGTTTAAGGAAACGATGTACCTATTTTAATTTTATTCTGTTTAGAAATAATAAATCCCCCCTCCTATTATAAGTTGGGTTCTCATTTTTATTTTCCCTCCCCATTAATCCACTTTTTCTGGTTTGTCTTGATTATATTGCATTACCAGGTACCTTGTAAATGTAAATATTCATTTAAGCAGAGGAAACTCGAATGTGACAAGGACAAAGTAAGGTTACTGATCAGGACCCACCTTGTGAGGCTGGCTTCATCCTGGCAAAAGCCTAGTGGCCTTGCCTGGAGTGCCTCCCGCCTCCCCATGGCGAGTTTCCGCCATGTAATAAAGCAAATGTTTTTTATTTATAGAAATTATTATACTACTTTCTCCTCTCATATATATACTTTTTTTTAATTTTTACATTGTGTTTGAATAATGTTTTAATAATATTGGTTTTGTTTATTTTCCTTCCAACCTACTAAAACTAATTTGTAACGAATGGTGCATCGAAAAGTGACTCGCCTATATTTTGGTACGAGACTACCAAAATAAAATGTTCTGAGTCATAATTAGACGCACCAACGTTGATTTTCCTATGGTGCACCAAAAATTTACTCACTTCCTTTTTTTAATGTTAAAATCATAATAAATAGGCCTTGAGTCAGATTTAAACGCACCCACGTTGATTTTCCTATGGTGCGTCAAAAAACGACTCGCCCTATATATGTAGAGTCATTATTAGTTTGATATTATTATATAATATAATAAGCATAATATTATAAGCAAATGTTTTTTTATTTATAGAAATTATTTACAATTGTACATAAATCATATTATTCCTTTTTAAACAATTATTAAATTCTTTTACACTTTATATCAATGTAAAACCATAATTTAAGTAATATAAGTGAAGATAAAGTAAAGTAAATCAAACCAAAATAAAACGTTGGTACTCCTTTTCTTCAATGAACATTTCAAACAGTAGAAAGACATCAAATTTTGTGACCTAATTTTTCAAATCCGAATTCGCAGTTTTCGTTTTCTTTCCATGCACGTTATAAGCCAGGATATCTAGCATTCTGTGTTTTTGCTAGAGATTGGCAAAGGAATCGAGATTTTTAAGCTGCTATCTTGCCCCTCCATGGTCCGAGCTTGTGGTGTTCGACTTGCGTGACAGTTGCTCGTTCTCTCGTGGTCCTGACTCATAAGCAAATCGTTTGAGAGACTCTTTAATGCTCGTACTATCTACTGACTTAACTCGTTTTCCTGTGTCTTCTCTGGTGCCCTTCTATAGGGAAACTTTTTCCGGTGGAGAGTTCATAGGGCGTTTATTTCCTCCTGAAAGCTGCTGTCTACGTGATTCCTTTGTCGTTTCTGATATTGGCTCTCTAATTATCAGCTTATCGTATCTGATTACCGCATATTTGCCGTCCGCCCGTGCTTTTAAAAGTTAGGGGAGGGCAGCATTTTTCTTTTTTCCGTACCTGCTTTGGGTAATCTTCGGAAATAAAAATATTAGTTCCTTTCAATTTAGCCAACTGCCATAGGATCGATATTTTTGTTTTGTATTTGATCAGCCCAATTAGCATTGGTTGCCTCTTGTCTTCTTTGGTGTTTCCCAGTCTCCTTACAAAATCAAAATCATCTGGTGTGATATTAAAGTCCATTTTTTCATTTATTGTGTTGCATACAAAAAATTCTAATTCATTTAAATTTGCAAATGTATGCGATCATCCAAAAAGGATTATTTTTTCTTTCTTACTTCTCTTTCCAGGGCGCATACTCACTCATCGACGTAGTTCATTTTTTTTCTATTTCATTGATATGTTCCTTAATATCTCCAACAGTTTTATTTAGATTTAACTCCATTTCTTTACACAAATCAGCTCTCAGAAGTTTCAATTGTTCCATAATCTCCATATTAAATAAATATATGAATTGAGCGTGGCGGAATGTTTTCAAATTATTGTTTCCACATCAGTGTATCAATCTGGCTCGTTGATAACTAATACTGGTAGAATTGTAAATACCCGGGTACTAGCTGCAATAATAGACAAATGCGTACGCACCTGTTGCTCCCCTCTTTG
Organism: Cimex lectularius; assembly: GCF_000648675.2. NCBI lineage: Eukaryota > Metazoa > Arthropoda > Insecta > Hemiptera > Cimicidae > Cimex > Cimex lectularius. The sequence goes on along the minus strand of NW_019392671.1, from coordinate 1,683,993 downwards.
CCACGGAACGGATCTCCTCACTATTTCCCGTAGAATCTATTCCAATATCTAATTTTGCAATGACAAATAATCATTAATGACTTATTCGTATCTCAATACCGCTTTAATAGCACTATTCACGGCTACTATTTAATTCGTATGCNGCCATTTCTTTGTTTGTTTTTGGTTTGTAAATACTCTATTCATTCCCATCCACCACTTCCGACGAGCTGCCGGGAAAAAATTTTTCTGACCCGTAATACTTGGGTGTAACACACTTTGACAATTATTCTTTTTTTATCCGTTGGCTGATGGATAAAAGATTTGTTTGAAAAATGAATGCTTTGATCCATTTACTTCAGATTTCTATGTTAATTTGTTAAAAAAGAAAGAATCAATCACTTATTATAGTCTCCTCTCGGATCTAGCAAGGCCGGGCGGGCCGAACTTGGCACCAATATACCCATTTTACATTGATGTTAATTAAGATAATGTACCAAAATTTTGTTTCCACCCGTGCTAATGTAATATCATTATTTTTGGGGGCCGGGAATGGAGATTGGAAAAGGGGCCCACAGTCCAATATCCTGTACTCTCCGACGGTCAATAATGAAAACAATTTTCCCCCTGTAGTTGAGTTAACGTTGATGCCAATTGGATATTTCCGACTGATTTTTCCGCATGACCAACCCCCTGACAATCCCATCGCAGGCGATGGAATTATTATTGCGCTTAAATATGGTGATGACCTACAGAAAAACAAACTGCTGGGATATAAACTCAGAAAGGCTTTCAAAAATCCCTTTGAATATAATAAAACGTATAATAATAGGGTTGATTATTATTTATTCTTCGTGATTATAAAAACTGTATTACTACTTAAACTTCTGAAAATTACTAAACTAGTTAGCTTGATGGAACACCGTCTGCCATTAAAGCAAAGATAAATACCTAAACTGGTCAAGGAAAAATCAGAGTTTTAAAATACCAGAGAAGTCAAATAGATGTTTCCGTTTACAGACGATAACAAATTTGTGCATAATATTTTTTGCAGATCTGTACACGGACACAATAGTCATTTTTCCACCTGGAGAACAATGTTATGTGATGGACACATGCCTAGGGAAGCCAGCAAATGCTGCAAATCGGAGGGTTCTCGGGATGCGATAGATACTTTTATTTACAACAAAAGAAAAAGTACTACAAGTAGTAATAAATTGCTAGTTCAATTCATTATATCAAAAAATGGTAATCCGGTGTTTTGATCTACCCAACCATTAAAATTAATATTTTTATAATAAAAACTAATGAAATTTTGATCTCGGTTTATTTGTTTTATATTAAAATAAGTTTATTGTAATTAATATAACGACAATAATACATGAGCGTCGAGTACGGTAATGTTGCAGATGTGCACATAACCTTATGGAAAATTGGGCTTTGGATTTGCGTCGGGTAGGGCCAATAGCATTGTATCCGGTAAGTGTGGAGGCCAACTGTTGCGGAAGAGGGCTTTTAGGTCTTCTCTTTCCGTTTCAAAACGTCCACAAGGGAGAATGTTGTGACGCACGTCATCATCCGTACCGCATTGGGGGCATAAAGGGCTGTTGGACCTTATGAATTTAAAGAGGTATGCCAAGAAGTTGCCACGACCGGTCTAGGTTTGCGTGGCCCAGAAATCCGGAGCCACCAACTTTGCTCGTGCCCTCTCCTCGATGTTTGGAAAGTATTCGTCAGTCTTCCTATAGCTGTTTTCCCATCTGTTTTGCCACGCAATGTCCATCCAATTTTTTATGAACTCAGAGAGCTGTTTTTTGGGATGTTCCTCAGCCTTCCTAGCTCATGTTCTCTACGCCTTGTAGGTTTAGCCGTTGTCCCACTTTAATTTGTCTGATGGCTACTTTGCTTTGGAAGACTATCAATCGGCTGAGCGTAGGTGATTACTTAGAAGGCATGCGTCGATGTCGTCCTGGTGGTGTTTCTTAGCAAAGCTTTCCTCTGGCTTTGTTGTAGAATACTTTTGCTCCGACTTTTTAACTTTTGTGCCCAACCTGCACCTCCGTATGTCGCTATCCGTATATACGCTATTATATACCATCGCAAGAGCTTTTGGCCTCACTCCTCACATCTCTTTTGCAATTCCGCTTAATTTGGAGAATGTGCATCGTGTTGCCTCTCTGATTTTGATGACGTGATGACCGGGGTTAAGTTTTTCTCCAAGCTCTATCCCTAGATATCTGACTTTGTCGGCTTGGTTTTATCGACTTTCGACTTTCCTTCTCTCATGGCAGTGGGAGGAGCAGTTGCAGTTTACATTTGAGCATTAGCGTATGGCATTTATCTATTTTCAATTTTGTCTCATTGCACCATTTGACTTTTTTGCCTACTACGGCTGCGGACTTTTCCTCGAGCTCTCTTTTAGTGTCGGCTCAGTGAAGGTTACGAGGTCGTCTACGAAAGCCAAAAATCTATTCCTATTTCGTCCAGGGTTTCAAGGAGACTATTGAAGACACATTCGAAAATAGCGGGATCCCTGTGGGCATATCCGTCAGATCCCACAGATCCCTCCAGGCTTTAGCAGCATCTTAATTCGTGCTCTTTTCCATATTTTTGGTTAAGTATCCTAGTTTCAAACAATCATTGAAGAGCACGGTTAGAATCGGGAAAATGGGTTCTCTTTTGGCAATTATTTCATTGTTGATTTCGTCGAACTCGGGTGCTTTTTTTCTTTTTTAAAGATTCGATCATCGCCTTTACCTCTTCAACTGACCGTGGATTGTTATTTCCGTTTGAAGGGGGGATTCTCGAGTTGTCTACTTCCTTTATATCCTTTAAACCTGTCTCTTCGAAACAACTTTTTGAGAGAGCTGTTGTTGTTTCTTCAGTCGTTAGTGTTCGTCTTCCGTTTATTTCGGTCGATTGTTGGCGCTTTCTACTTTGATTTTCTCCATAGCGACTCTATGGGCTATTCCCCAAGGGGTGTCCTTTCTCACTTTTTCGACGAATGCCTTCCAACCTTTTTGTTTACGTGTGTGGTGGTTAGTGACCGTTAATCGATAATTATTCAGAAATCGTTAGACCGCATCTCACGATTTCTGAATAATTACTTTCTGTTTACTTTTGTTAACCGCGCCCGAAAATTTCTTTGTTGCTGCATAAAATTCTAGCTTTTTAGTCTCCCTTGTGGCTCAGACGCGTGTCCTCTGGTATTCACGCCTTTTTCTGTTGGCCTTCGTTTTGAGAAGCGCCAGTTCTTGGTTTCACCAAGGTTTCCCTCCTATTTTCCGTTTTTTTGTTTTTTGGGATAGTTTTTCGCACACCTTCAATATTGTGTTTGTAATTGCTTTTGCGGCTTGTTCGGTTTCAGTTAGGGTGTTTATACCCCGAGATTCTAGTTCGTCTTCGATTATTTTGCCCTCCCGCATCAAACGGTAGCTTTCCTATTCGACTTGTTTTGTTGTGAATCCACCAATTTGTGTTTTCCGGTCGTTCTTTCCGATTTCGATCAATATCACTCTGTGGTCGCTATTCTATTAATTTTCCTTTACTTCCCACTTTGTGATTTCACTGAGTAGCGACCCGGTGGTTAGAGTCCGATCCAAGTGCAACTCGCCCTATGCTGTCTTAAACGTTGGGGGAGATAAGGGGTTGTTAATGTAAAAAGGTTGTATTCTTCCATGAATTCTAGTAACTTTTGCCCTTTCGCATCTGTCTTTTTATCCCCCTATCAGGTGGAGTGTGCTTTCGAATCTACAGTGGTCAGAACCTTTTTGTTTGACAGTCCTTGCAAGATGTCAGCTAGGTGTGTAAGATGTATTTCGATGTTCTGTGAGAACTGGAAATAAACATTAATTAGGTAAAAATTTGTTCGGCGCACATTATAAGATAGGTGGATTGCCATTTGCCAAAATTGAGGACGTCGAGCTGGTCGTTAGCGATCACGATCCTTGCTGAGAGCCCGACATTCCATTTATTGGTTCTGATGTCAGCGTTGTATCTTTTACCGAAACCTATTATTTTACCTTTGAAAGTCCATGGTTCTTGAATAGTGCATATATCTATACCCTCCTCCAATAATTTTTGCGCTTATTCACTCATGACGAGCTTTTCGTGATGCGCTTATTCAAACCTTCGCAATTATAATGCCAAAAAGTGTTTTCTAATTCTTCTTTTTCTATTTCTTTGGGTACATCAAAAATAATAATTCTTGGTCACCTTTTTTTTTGTAGCGACGTTTCCCATCCTGCGTTTTTTAGCAGTTCGCTATTTTTTAGTTTATCGGCCTCCTTCTTCGACGCCGTTTGTATTGTTAGCCCATTATTCCTTATTTTTCTCACGTGCTTTATTTTAACTGGTTCTTCCATGTTTTTGACGATTTTAGATATCTCATTTTTCGATTTTTCAAAAAATTCTTCTGTTTCCGAGTCGATCGGCGTAATCAGAACGACGTTCTCCGATGACTTGATTTGGTGTATTGAACATGCATACCATTTGACTATTTCGGAGTAATTGATTCTCGCCTGGTTTTGGATGGAACGGTTGTTTTTTTTCTTTGTTAGGAGGTTTATAAGCCACTTTACCTATCCTTTCAGTCGAGCGTTTTCCAGAGTGATTGTACTTTGTTTAATAAGTCCAAAACGGCCTTTTGTGTTTGAGTTAGAGTAAATTCATCAATGGAGCTTTTAACTTTAAGCTCTGTTATTAATCCAGTTAGAACGTGTTGAGGGTTAGACAGTAACTGATTTTTCTTTTCTCTGCATTTTCACAACTTTCAATCTTTGAGTTAAGAGCATTTCATCAATTTCATTATCACTATACATTAGAGGTTCCCGTTATTTTCTTTTTCGTTCGCGTAGGTTGTGAAGATGGTATTGGAGTGTGCAGGCAGGTCAGCAGTACAGATGATATAAAGGATGGGCCAGAAGAAACCTCTCTTGTGGGATAACGGCTTGTATGGGTCTGATTTCTGAGAACTCGTAGCTGCACATCCCTCTGAAGCAGCGGTCTGGTAGGTAGCATTTCAGGATAAGATAATAAGGAATGGGCAGGACGGGTTTAAGTTTATAAAGCATACCCGGTTGCCAGACCCTATTAACACCAACGCAATACTCTTTCCTCTCAAGAGCAGAGATGGTGTAGAACTCTGAAAACTAGTTGGATCGTAAAATGTTGATAAGAAGGAATAATTTTATGAATATCTAGGATACGGATTAATCGCTTTAAAAGAAGTCTTTCGAGGATTTTGGACATTGCAAGAAGAAGGCTGATTGGTGGATATGTGGGTGGGAGGTGTGTGTAAGCTTGAGGAAGACGAAGGTAAAATGGAGAATTACAAAGAAGGTTGAACAGTTCTTTATTTTGTTCGCCTAACAATTAACAACAAATATTTTTATAACCTGTAAGTAAACCTGTTAAACATAATCTGTAATTAAATAAATAAGAGCTAGTGTAATGCTCAAAACTGGGAAGGGGGATCGCGGACCATTGAAATCTAAACGGGTGAGAACGCGGCAGAAAGGTGTGCTCCGGACTGCCTGGAGAGGTAAATCAGAAAGCGAAAACCGTTTGAAGTGGAGAGCGGCCCGAGCTGAGGGCGGTTCGAGCTGAGAGCGTTTCTGGGAAAGACAAAATTCAAAACTGATCGTTAATCGCTGATATATCGTAATGGTGGGGATGAAAGATCGGTTCATCGCTCGCTCAGTAAAGTGAGCTAACTCTTTTGGTCATTCTCTTTTGTTAAATTTGTTTTAGCAGGCTATCATTGACCCTTCCACACGTGATTAAAATGTCCTAAGTCAACATCGGGCTACTAACACAGGTTTTGAAAAGGTAGTCAAGACTATTTTTTATTTTTATATAATAATGAAAATTTATTCAAAATATTTTCCATCACAATCAATACAACTTTGCCAACGTGTAATAAGTTCGTTTATTCCGCTTACATAAAAATCACTATTTCGACTCACAATAAAGTCTTGGAAAACGTTTTCGGCTTCACTGCGTTCTCTAAAAATGTTATCCCTCAAGAATTGATGAAAATGCCCAAAAAAGTCTGTAGGCGAGAGGTCGGGTGAATATAGAGAGTGCGGTGAGGTTTCATATCCCTAATAGACCTAAATGCTTAAGTTTCTGCATGGCTGGCCCCTTACGGTTTACCAAAGCTTGACAAAGACGTAGCCGTTCCCGTGCATTTTGTAAATTTCTTGGCAATATTTCCCTGCTGTGATAGTTTCATCATACCCAAACCTTTTTTGGGTGCAGATTTTGGGTCGGGAAGTGTTTGGGCGCTACATACTTTCCAACCACTGACCTATACGCGCCTCCTGTTATCGTACTGAATCCATTTCTCATCACATCATCGAATCATCATTCGATCTAGAAATGGATCATTTTGGTGGAGCAATAGAAGGGATGTACAAATTTCAAAGCGTCGATTTCTTTGGGCTTCGGTTAGTTCGAGCGGTACCCGCTTGTCGAGCTTCTTTACTTTACCAATTTGCTCCCGATGGCGAACAACGTTGATCGGTAGCACGAAGCTCTTCCGCAATTTCCCGCGTTTTCTTACATGAATTGTCTTCAGTTAACGTTTTGAGTTGGTCGTCGTCCACAACGGAAGGCCTATCGCGACCTTCTCTGTATTCGAAAACAAAATCTCCAAGACGAAATCTCCGAAACCATCGCTGCACCGTGCATTCGCTAATGCCTCCCTCCACCAAAACTGTGTGTCAAATAGATTTGACGAAAATGTAGTTTGGGTATTTTTAATTTCGCAGGTACTCATTCTTATAAAATTCAATATAAACTAAAATGTTTTGTATAGAAGATAACAGTTAAATGTATTTATTAAAATTCATTACCTATATTAAGATTTGAGTGTTTAGTTTTGTTTACATGACAAGCAATAACGAAATTTTTTTTCCAAAACCTGAATTAATTTTGCACTAACCGAATAAAATACACATTCATACTATTCATTGAGGTTGGAAAGTCGCCATTTCATTCACGCCAATAAATACATTCATTCAGAGTATACTCACGCATTCAGTAGTTAACCTAATTGGTTAGCCAGGTAGGCACTCGATATTTCACACAGACTGTGTCCATACGCACTCAACTACTCACGCAAATAAATATGTACACATAATCCAATATTCGTCGGGTTATTTTTTATACTAACCCATTCCCACCGTAATTAAAAGTATATAATCTATATATAAAAGTATATAATCTAAGCTCGGAGGACGGTAATCGCCGAGTGGTTAGGGCATCCGACTCTTATTTCTACCGCTAGTGGACTTGGGTTTGAATCCCGCCACAGCCCATAGCTTTTTAATTTAGAATAGAATTAAAAGAAGTATTTAAAGTGGTTCGGCCCAGGGTCCGCAACACCCAATGCCTAGTTGGACATTACACCCTCCTGTCCTAGACTAAATTGGTGTACGTATAAGTATGCGATATTTCACACAGACATTGACCATCACAATTAACCAAATGAAAACATTCTCACAATTGGTGAGTCGCCAGGGTTTTTGATTTACGCAGTGACTTCCCACCCAACCACACCGTAAAAGTTTATACAACTAATTAACATAGATTGGGGCGACCGCAATGGCCATGTGTTTAGAGCGTCTGACTCGTATTTGCCACGCTAACCATCCTGGGTTCGAATCCCGGCACAGCCCATTTTTTTATTGAGAATAGTATGAAAGAAATATTGTAAAGAGGTTTGACCTCGCGATGCTCAGCGGGTAGTTGGTCGTCAAGCCCCCCTCTATGCTAGACTACTTTGCCCCTGTGGGAATATTCCATCACACACCCAAACATACTCAAAGTTCACGCTAATATATACATTCGCTCACATTTGGCGTAATGTTTCAGTCAAAGTATGAAAGGTTACATTATTTAAGGTTAAATAATTGTTTTTCAGGGTTTGTAGCATTTAAAAAAAAATAAATTACCAATGTGTTTTAACATAATTACGAATAATCAAAAAACATTTAAACTATTAATTACACTTAACAATCTTCTTACGAAGCAAAAAGTATTCTCGCAACTTGTTTCGTAGATCGCTATTATCCTTCATCAGGCAACCACCTCCTTTTTATATTTAAAATTTTATTCTACTCGATATTTAATAAAGACAATTTTTTGGCGATCTTCAAGAAGACACAATCTAATTTTAAAACTCACACAGTTCCTGAATAAAACAATATGGTTTCCTTCAGTGTTAATGATACCATTTATATTGGTGGCATTCCTGTGCATTTCAATACCATTATCTAACACGAATCCGAGCTCGAGCTTATTTAATCATAAGGATTAACTTATTCTGGAATTCTTTTTAACCAGCAGCAAACAATGTGGTTTCCTTCAGTATTTGGAGGTTTTCAACTAGTAACCCCTTTGACCACTACAGGCCGGCTTCTTACATGGAGGTATCATTTTACATTTCCATACCATTATCTAACCGAATATTATCCAAGCTCGAGCTTATTCAATCGAGGACAGCAAAAAGCATCTAGGCATCCTATATAAACTCAAACTCCTGCCCACTCATGATTAATCAAGTACTCAGATATTAGTTAGACAAATTAATCTCCACAGAGGAGCATTCACGGTCCAAACTTGTTTACCATTTAAGCTACTTACTTTGTATATATTTCAACACCATCAATACCATCTGTATCACATGGTCACTCTAAACCCAAATGCTATACAAGAAACGTTCATAATTCAAGAACACTTAAGCTTATCAAAGAATAGAAAAAAGTAAATACTAACTGAAAGAGGAAAAACGTGTACATTTACATTGAAAAAATGGCTTGCCATCCAGTATACATAACAAGGAGCTATTGACTTCCACTCCAGTCAGATACTTAGGGCAGACACATAGGGTGATGTGCACTCCACGTTCAAGGCTTAAAAGACAACTTTATGGCTCCTCTAATATACCAAGCCAATAGATTCGTCACCAAGCGGGACACCATGCCACCCACGTTGGCCATCGACTTGGCTGCAAACACACTGGGCCAATACAAGAGCCAATTCTTAGCTCATGACTGGACCAGCATGGCCTTAATGGCATATAGTTGCTTAAATTTCCCATGCTGGGATGGAAATCGAGGTTGAGGAAATCGCTGCTGCATCTTTTGGTTTGGATAGGGTGTATAATTGATATTTACATCAATTGACAGAAATTTAAAAGTTATTGACAGAAACCTGGTATGAAACAACAAACAATGACCGACCAATGATGGCCCAGTGTGTGGACAGGACACTCATCTACTGTGCACATTGTTCACATATTTTGGTCTCGACCTCTCAAAGTCAGTGTTCCCCAAAACCATTTTCAGCCTTCGCCATTAGAGCTACTACAACTGTATTGGGCCAATCTTTGGGCCATAGTGAAGAGGGGCCATAAAAGACTTGACACCAACCTCTCGATCCATCTAAACTGGAGATCGGGCTTTTAGCATAGACCAAAAATTACATTCAGTTTTACTTGTTCAAAAAAAAGAAAAGAAAAAAGTATTTTTAAAGAAGTAATCATTAGTTAGAGTCTGATTTTAAAATTTGGATTTTTGCGTATTTTGTGCACATATAAAAAAATGAGAATCATACACTAAATGAGGTTGGCATAAACATTTGGCACTATTGTACTGGTTTTCTCATGACTTTTTGAATACTCTTATTATACAGCTGGAGTACAAATTTTTTTAATGTTTTATATTAATTTCCCGGATTGTAATGCGGCTAAAACTATAATAACAAGAAAGTATTTTAAAATATATTTTAATAATTTTTAATGACTAATTACCTAAACTGACCGCATGGTTGTGATGCGGACTAGTTTTTTGGGTGTTAAACCACAGAAAAAAAGCAAGTTTCTCATTTTTTCTGTTTCAATTACAAATTATAAATAAATAGCCAATTAAAGAAATAAATATGCAAAGAAGAAAATGCAATACATATTAATAATTGGCACAAGCGTTTATTATACCGACTGGAAACTGATTACAAATTGACCAGGATAAAGTCAAATACGTAGATGTAGATATACTTTTTTTAAATTTCATTTGTAAATACGTTTTCCATTTAACATGGGTTTGTTGCGGGGGGTTTCTGATAGCAATATTCTGGGCGAACGACAGTTAGTCTTGAGTCAACTCGGCCGTTGTGTACCTTCGACTGAGTCTCAATCAAGATGGCGTCTTAATATTTGTGTTTGACCCTCTTGATCCATCTCCTTTGATTCGAGGCCCCTCCTTACAGGTACTGTATTTCCCTTCTATTTCCATTGCTGATTTAAATAACAGTCTTAGACGCAAAAAACCTTAGATTTTTGATGAATATACCTAGATAATTTTGATGAACAATGAAATTATTTTACATAGACGAATTTAATGGTAAAAGGAAAAATGATATTCTAATTCCCCTCACCCTAAGTCAATTTCAATAGAACTCATTCTACATTAGATCAACTTGTGAAATAATAAAGAACATGTGCACTTGACAAAGAATTTAGTGAGATGCGATACATAAGTTGAAACGATTTTTTTGTCTTCGTCTTTTGGGCTTATTTAGTTTATTTTGAGGTTTAAGAGCTTAATTTCGCGTCAATCGATTTAGGAGAATCGATTCTTTGTGAAAATACTATATATACTTCGAAGGGATTTTTTATCCTTCAATTTTTGAGTTTATCTCGCTTATTTGTAAAGTTTACGAGCTTAATTCATTCTACTCAGGAGAGTGGATAAGGTACGAAAGTATAAATACAGCGACAGTATGTTTTGGGTAGCATTTTTTTCTGTTTATATCATTCATCAGACGTTTCAGCCAGAAATCAGAAATACTTCAGGCCCCTCGTGGCTGCTTGCTCTGAAGGTTGCTCTCCCGGTCAATTGGAGCGTTCAAGCATAATATTTGATTCAGGTGAGCTCCTTTTATATTATATTCATTGCTTGGCCAATGTCGGCTGTTGCCGGCTCCTCAAGTACTGAAAACAATTAGTCGCAGGATTAAAAATCCAGAAAGTGTTTGCGCTGGGGAAAAAATGTCTCCAAGCAAAAGACCTGGTACTACGAAGGCCTGGTACTGTAGCAGCTGTATATTGTCCACCAAATCATAACATCCCACCAACAGTTTATATCCTTTTTCCAGTGCATTGGCAGTGGGGCTGCAGGGTAGCTAATCCACGAGGTCGTGTCTTACACAGTGTCCTCTCCGCCCAACGCCTCAACTTCATATCTCCCCCTGATCCTACATATTGGCCCATTGCTACTAACAAACGCCCAGATCTCCTAGACTTCTTCATTACATCCCAACTCTCTTCACTTCACCACCATGTTTGTACATTGAATGATCTCTCATGGGATCGTAGTCCTGTTCTATTAACTATCGACACCTATCCCATTCCAACTGCCACTACAGCTACACGGTCCAGTAGACTGGAAACAATTTGGAATACACTTGGAACAGAAAATAAATCTCAAAACCTCCCTTAAAACACACCATGAAATAGACACTGCAATCGAAAAATTCACATTATCAATAACTGAATCGATCAGTGATTCAACAATTCAGGCATATCCACACAACACATATTCTCAGCACATTAACGTACCGCTTTATATTCGCTACCTTATACGATCAAAAAGACAAGCTCGTAAAGAATGGCAAAGAACACGTTACCCTTCAGATAAACGAAAATTGAATACATTAATACATCAGCTGACTACGGAATTGCAAGCATATCGCTCCGACCGATTCAGACGATTTACTGTGTCACTAACAACAGAAAACAAATCTCTCTGGGCGGCAGCTAAAAATCATCTATCTTACCACAAAATATCTACCCCGCTTCGCCAAGTCGACGGCAGTTGGGCCATTCAGATGAGGAAAAAGCGAATGCTTTTGCCTCTTACCTGAACACAGTGTTCACCCCACATGTCAACATAATAGACCATACTTATTCACAAATTATCAATGAATATTTACATTCACCGATTCCATTATCCCTCCATCCAAAAGCTTTTTCACCTTCTGACGTTCATTCTACCATACAACACCTAAAATCCAAGAAAGCTCCAGATTTGATCTTATTACCCCAAAAATTCTCCAACACCTTCCCAAAAAGGCCATCATATTCATTACATACCTATTTATTCTGTTCTTCGAACAACCTACTTCCTCGTAGCTTGGAAGCTCTCGTATATTCGAATGTTCCCTAAGCCAAAAAAGCCAACACATTTTACTACTTCATACAGGCCAATAAGTCTACTTCCTAATTTGGGTAAAATTTTAGAAAAACTTCTACTGAAAAGAATTCTTCCGATTCTAAATTCTCAAAACATAATCCCAGCCCATCAATTTGGTTTTCGCAGCCGCCACTCAACTGTCCAGCAGTGTCACCGCGTGGTAGACATTATTTCATCCTCCTTTGAGATGGGACAGTACTGTTCCGGAGCCTTTCTTGACGTAATCCAAGCTTTTGATCGAGTTTTGGCACCCGGGCCTGCTGTTCATGCTCAAGGGCATCCTTCCATCCACCTACTATCTCGTACTGCACAGTTACCTCACTGACCGATTCTTCCAAGTCATCGAAGTTCATTCCCTCTCTTCATATTTTCCTATCCATGCTGGTGTTCCTCAGGGTAGCGTTCTAGCCCCTACACTGAACCAGCTTTTCACAGCTGACATGCCATCTCATCCCGAAACCACCACATTCACATTTGCAGACGATACGGCAATTCTCTCTAGCAACTCCGACCTTGTTATTTCCACTCGAAACCTCCAACAACACCTCATACTACTAGAGTCTTGGTGTAAAAAGAAAAGGATAAAATTTAACATAGACAAATCCACCCACATTACCTTCACTCTTCGCAAAAGATCCCCCCCCCCCTGTTTTCTTAAACAATATTCCTATCCCAACTGCGGACAAGGTGCGGTACCTCGGATTGTACACCGACAATCGCCTGACGTTGAATCCTCACACAAGACTGAAACTTCAGGAGGTACACGATTTAGAGTTCTTTCACGACTTTTTGACAAACGCTCTAATTTACCTCTCAAAAATAAAAGGCTGCTTGACAACATCATAGTTAAGCCAATTTGGACTTACGGACTGGAAGTGTGGGGTTCAGCCAAACATTCCAATATCCACCGCATTCAAACTGCCCAGTCTATAATACTACGAAAAATACTAGATGCTCCATTTTATGTATCGAACCAAACTACACATACAGATTTACATATTCCTTTCGTACAAGATGAAATACGTTTCCGTTACCGTAAATTTCATAAAAACCTCCCAACTAACGTAAACCAACACATCAGAAACCTCCCATCCCGACGAATCCCCTCAAACCCTCCCCGCCGACTGAAGAGACAATGGCCGCGAGATCTCCGAGATAGTCAAAGTGATAATGACACACGTATCAATTGAACAAACAATATTACTGTAACATTGGAGTAATACCAATGGGTGTTTTCTCCACTCTTGGTTTTAATTTTGTTTTGTTTCAATTACCTTGCTCACAGTTACTTATTACCTACTTTAAGGTAGTTGTAATGTATACAAATTATTTTAAAAAAACATATCATTCATTTTGAACAGTATAAATAATAGAAATGATGTTTTCTTTTTTGACTTTTGCGTTTATGTCGTTTATTTTAAAGTCCACGAGCTTAATTTTTGCACCCATCCACCCAGGAAAGACGACTCTTTAAGAAACGTGTGAATACGCCTACAAATCTTACTCTTCTTCTTCTTGTTAGGGTTCACATGCTTAATTTTTGCGTCAATCGACTCAGGCTAGTCGACAGAATTTTTTTTCTTTTGCGTTTAACTCGCTATGTTTTAAGTTTACTACCTTCATTTTTGCGTTAATCGACTTTGGTTGGTCGATTCTTTTAGAAACAAACAGTATAAATACTACGAAAGGATATTTCATAATTCGTCTTTTTGTTTATTTTCCTTATTTTGAGGGTCACAAGCTGCTGCACCAATGTACACAGGAGGGACTAGTCTTTCAGGAAAGAGTTGAAATACGTTGAAAAGATTATTTTCTTCTACGTCCTTTGCAATTATCACGATTAGTTTTAAAGTTCACGAGCTTAATTTTTGCACCAATCAACTCAGGATGGTCGAATATATAAGAAAATATCATAAATAGGTCCAAAGAATTTTTCTCTTCATCGTTTTTTGCATTTATATCGTTCCTTTTGAGATTTACTAGCTTAATTCTGGTTAATCGTTTAGGAGTGTCAGTTCTTTATGAAATAATATAAATACGTTGAATTTTTATTCCAGGTTTTTGATTATCTTGCTTGTTTGAACATTTTCTAGCTTGCTTGTTGTCTCTATTGACTCAGCAGCGAGAATTCGTTACGAAAATAATTTAGATAGGACGGATTTTTTTTTATATTTTCGTTTATCTTCCTTATTTTTAAGGCTACGAACTTAATTCTTGTACCTAATTGTTTCAGGAGGGTTGAAAGTTTTTATTTGTGCTTTTTGCGTTTATATAACTCATTTTTAAGTTTACGAGCTTAATTTGTGCTCCAAACAAATCAAGAGGTCGATTTTGTCAGAAAATAATACAAATACATCGCTAAAAAATTTATTTTTCGTCTTTTACGTTCATCTCGCTCATTTGAAGGTATACTTTCAGCATGTCCTTGAACCAGTGAATTACTATCATATTCTAATTTAATTAATCGACGTTATATTTCTTATGGTGTCATTCTATTTTGTGGCAATGAGAATGGAGAATTAGTCCAAATAAATTTTATCCACTTTTAAGAATGCAAAATTCGTTATTTTGACTTGAATGTTGTCAAATCGTACAATAAAAATGTTGGTAAAATGACTTCCCAAATGACACGGCAAGATTGCGTGATAAAGAGAAAGAAGGATGTCACAACTAAAAATATTTGCATTTCGATCCATTCATATCTGATTTTTGCAGAATGGACAAAATAAAACAAAATCATCCTCTAGGTTATGTTTTGGGGTTTTGGGGAAACACGAAGACGTTAATGTTGTCAGAAATTATCTTTCATCCTATTATCGCTTATCATTTTCCACCCTTTGGCCTATATATCAATATGAAGAAACAAATCTTTGTCACATGCGAGAAACACTTCACAATCCATTTTGCACACTGATTATTGCAAAAGGGCAGTCTTTTAAAGATCTTTGGCCACAATAGTTGGAGCCGTTGACAGGGTAGGTGACAGTTTGATTCATCTCGCCAATTTTATCCAAGATAATGTGGATTCTTTTCAATTAATTAATTTTTAAGTAAGGTATTGGTTGAGATAAAAAAGTAAGTGCCACGAGCGGGATTCGAACCCACGACCTTCGGCTAAATACGCCGCTGCTCTACCACTAGAGCTACCGTGACTTCGATCGACTCGGACACCAACTTCCCATCTCAACCTCACCTTTTTTTAAAGTTCCCTCCTTTTTGCCATTTTTCAAATGTCGTGTAATCTGTTTCTGATTCTCGGCAACAAATCAAACAGATTACACGACATTTGAAAAATGGCAAAAAGGACGGAAATTTCAAAAAAGGTGAGGTTGAGATGGGAAGTTGGTGTGCGAGTGGATCACAGATGTCCCCGTTATCTGAGTTCGACTGTTTGACTGCTTTCCGTTCTGTCGCCGGGGTAGAATTGGGCACTCTCCCCCTTTCCTCCATGTGCGTTTCAGGGTTCGAATCGCTGAAGAAGAGTCTCTCAGAGTGGGTGAGAGCGAATAGGTCGGCGGAGAGTTGCCTTTTGGAGGATTTCAGTGGGGTACCGCAGAAGAGGGGTAATCTCCTGCGTTCAGCCTTTAAAACGCCTTTTAAGATGTCGAGCGAGCGGGAATAATATTCAGGAATCTCGATTCTTCCATTCGTAAAACTTCATTGCCGTTCTGGCCGCGAAGGAAAATGAAACCAAATGGAAAACGCAAAGAAATACTTCCAGTGCGGGCCCGAGGCCTGCAAAAGGGAAGACTTGGCTCTCAAGTGGGCGTTCTGTGGCCCTTGGGTTAGTATTGGCTGGCCGTAATGGCTTTCCTGCGAAGCCCTGAGGGTTGTGGTCGCACACCGAGAGTCAATGAAGGGGGGTACATACCGCTCTACCATAAATAACTCCTATGCGGTCTAGGCTTGGTGATGGAGAATTGTCTCTTGGCTCTGGGGGCGGCGGTTGGCCCTGGGAAAGTAGCGGGTGCCCGTAACGGTGACCTTGTGGAATCCTGGGGTCCCTGTCGCTCACCAAAGGGCAACCAACGAGGATGTATGAACTGATTAACAAATCCTCAACGTCACCGATCTCGTGTGGGAGAGACTCTATAAGCTTCCGAGTGGGTGGTGGAATAACCCTTGAGTAGTAACAAGCACCTACGGGAACCTGTGAGGCTTCGTTGGGGTGCCGGACCCATGAGGAGCATTATTGCGAAGAATGAATACCTAAGACGGCGGGTGGTATCGAGGGCGGGGATCGGGCCCAAGAAAGGGTCTTTGCGCCTTGGTTCGGCTATCTGACTGGTCTGGGTTTCTTTCTGACGCCGGGGGAGAATTGAACCGGATTGAGGAAGAGTCTCTCAAGCTCAGGTGTGAGCAACACTCGGCCTTCGCGGAGTAGCAGGGAACCGAAAAGGAAACTGCGAAAGCCTGAGGAACCGGTCCCACCACGAGAACACTATTTGTGAAGAATGGACACTTGTGATTGAGATTCCCAATCCGAACTGAGGGCTGAGCTCACGCAGACTCGGATTCATCCCCCCGAGACGACTGGTAGAGATAGGGCCGACTCGTTCGGCTCTTGAACGGCCATCTCGTCTCACCCACCCTAGGAGCCGTAGCCCACTATGTGTGGAACTAAGGCGACGACGGGTGGTATAGTGTGGTTTGAGACTCGAGTCCCCGAAACGGTCCACCTCGAGTTCTCATCCACGGCACTTTTCTCAATCCGGGTTCCCTCATTCTATCCTGTGACCTCTCCTAACCCTTGGTTGCAAGGGGGGTATGCAGGAACAAAATAAAGGTGTAGTCTAGAGGGCGTGGCACACTCTCTAAAGCACAAGCTGTACTCGTGTCGGCCTAGGGTCGGCATGGGCGGCGAGTGTCTTAGCAGAGGCACACGAGGGCCAGTGCACCAGATCCTGTCTGCATAGTCGGGGGAGGGTGTATGGCCATCTGTACCACGGGGTAACTTAAATGTTTCAAATTCAGCCCTAAGTTACACTGGGAATGGATTCGTGGTGGTACGTGGTGACGCCCCTGGTGGGAACTTAGACAGAGGCTGTCTTCTACTTGTGACCTTCGTGAAGCTTGCGTATGGCCATCGTTATACACCCGGCCTCACGGGATACGGCGGACCGGACGGCAGCGTATAGGCGTTGAGGACGCGATGATTATACTGGATAGTCCCTCGAATGCGTGAGTAAGCGGACGGAAACGGGTAGTGAATCGGTTTCTCCTACTCGAGTATGCTTTGCATTGTTGTGCGTATGACCGGCGTGGTACCCTTGGGGAAGCGGAGGATCGGACCACCTAGGCTGAGCCTATGGCGTCCCTCGAATGCGCACGGCAGGTGTGGGCTGAGCACGACAGGAAGTTTTTAACATAGGCGGTGTTCATCTAGAGGGTGGTTAGCAATTCCACTTAAAACAAATCCGGTAGTTTTTACGCTAGGGAATCTCCAATGCTCTGGGAGATAGAGTGGCCTTCTCTATCTAGGGAGTGCGCGGGAGAACAGGCTGATGTATTTCGGCTTGTTAGCCCTTTTCTCGCGGCATACGACCCGATGCACAATGCGAGCCAGACCATTCGGAGTGAACAAGTGGAGAGCGAGGTTGTTTTGCCCTTAGGGGCTGGGACGCCTCTACACCAATGCTGCGGCGGTAACACTATTCCGTCGTATGCGGAGGTGAGTCAGCTCTGATCTTGAGAATCAAAACGACCGATAAGGCCGAATAGGCCAGGGGCGGACGCTAAAGATCCTCTAGTCTTGTGACGACGAGTACTCGGGAACCTCATGTCCGAGTGGATCGAAGTCACGGTAGCTCTAGTGATAGAGCAGCGGCGTATTTAGCCGAAGGTCATGGGTTCGAATCCCGCTCGTGCCACTTACTTTTTTATCTCAACCAATACCTTACTTAAAGAGTAATTAATTGAAAAGAATTTAATTGGTCAATCGGACCACGAAACCTAATCGATTTAATAACGAGGATCATTGCAATTTTTAAAAATTAAGCCCTATAAAACTAGAAAAATCTTGTGTTGCTTTTTTTTAATGTGTCATCACTAGAATAACATATGTATGACCATTGAGTTTAATTGCAGCAAAACTTAACCATTTATGCACATAGAAAATGAACTCCTATTTTTCTATTATCGGTTTCTGGTTGATTTCAATTTTTTGTAGTAGAAAATTGCCTATAATATTTAAAATTTATGTTTCTAATTAAATACGTTTGTGAATAAGAATTAGATTTGACACATTGGACTTTCATATCTCAATAAACATAGATAAAATAAGGTCATATTACTTCGTCCCCAGTGGTCGAGTGTAAACAAAGAAAGGGAACCGGCTACGATAAAACCTCTGATATGTGGTACTTAGCACCTGTTAGAGTATGAGAAGCCACCTAACAATAAACTGTATAATGTGTAGTTACTCGGCTCATGATTTACCTCGACTCGGGATTCCACCCAGGGGATAAAGTCTCGGAGGCAAAGATATTTTGAGCACGCACGATTCATTAAAGGTTATGGCAAGTTGATGTACTGATTGAGTACATGACCAGTGCATGCTCCATAAAATATGCTTACGTGATTTTGCATCGAGTTTCAATAAGTAAGAGGTACTACACATGGCGGACGACAAACTGAACTGTCTAGTATTTTACGAACTTTTTTTACAATTTAACTTTAATCTCAAATTCTGGAAAGACGTTATAACATTCTAAAATTCAAATATTGAAACTGCACAAAAATATACATAAATCTAGTACATGATCAGCAAATCGTGATCGTGCCTAATATATCAATTCATTCAATAGGCTCAGTTTTCTTTCACTACGCACGAACAAGAATTTTTTTTTACGTATTTCTCGCATACGACTGAATTCCTGCGCCAATTTTCGCAGGAAGGTTTCAAATATAGGGAAAAATACAGGAACGTAAAAAAAGTGTGTGGTGTTTAGTGATCGTTACTGTGTGCCGTGTTGAGAGTGCCCTCAACACATCTACGCGGAAAACAAACACTTTGAGCCCTGAAGATGATCTCAATAAAGATCGAAACGTTGGTACAATAAAGAAAATGTTTTTCTAAAACCTACCTTACACCAGACCATATCCCACGACCTCAAAATAACGTAAAAAAAGTTATTTGACATTGAGTTCTTGCTTGTTTTGAGTGTTAATGTTCGATTCTTTAAAAAAGTTTATAAATACGTCGAAAAGTTTTTTTTTTTCTTTCGTCGTTTGCGTTTAGTTTATCTCGCTAATTTTGTCATTTAAGTGGTTAATGCGGCAATCGATTCAGGAGGGTAAATACTTTTTTAAAAAAATCGACTTTTTTTTCATTTTATGTTGTTTATCAAGTTTTCCCAGCTTAGTTCTTGCTCCAATCAATGTGAAGTGTCGATTCTATAGAAAAATAGTAAACTGCATAGTTTACGTGACAAACTGCGAAAACATTTGTACTTGTTTTCAGTGCTGGTTCGATTGGTTAAGTTAACTAATAGTTAACGCAGTAAACGCAAAAAACTCAAAAACATTTCTTTCGAGGGATTTACATTTATTCTTAATGGAAATGCCCCTGCTGACTCGATTTTCGCAAGAATTAAGCTCGTGAGCTTTAAAAGTAAGCGCGTTAAACGCCAAAAGACGAAGAAGAAAAAAATATTGTTGTGGTATTTCTACACTATTCTTAAATAGTCGACTCTATTGAGTCGATTAGTTAATGAATTAAGCCCGCCAACTTTAAAAATAAGCTAAATATACGCAAGAGCCGAAAAACAAATAATCTTTTTGTCATATTTATTATCTTTTCTTTAATATTCCATTGTCCTGAGGCGATTGCTGCAAGAATTAAGCTTGTGAACTCTAAAATTAAGCGAGATAAATGCAAAAGACGAAAAACAAAAAATGTGCAAGAATTAAGCTTGCAACTTCAAAATTAGTTACATAAGAGCAAAAGACAAATAAAACACAAATTTTTTAATGTATTTTAATATTTTGTTCTGAAAGAATCGACCCCCCTGGCAGGAACAAGAACTAAACACTCAAACCTCAAAATAAACACGATCGCAAAAGCGAAGAATAAAAATTATAGTTTAAGCATTTATACTATTTTCTTATAAATCCTCCTGAATTGATTAGCGGAAGATGTGAGATTTTTTTGCACATATGATTTAGAACAAATTCTTTCACTGTTTTGGAGCCATACCATAATAATTCTATTTGCTTTTCTCCTAATTTCATTAAAGTTAATATGTTCTTGAACGATTAACGAAAAATCATTATTTTTGATTTGATAAATTTATTATTCAAAATTTACAGTAATCATACGTGCAGTTAACTAGCTCATTTCTTTCGTCATTAAGTCAAACTATTTATTTTTATAATTTGCAAGAAAAATAATTCTTCTAGCACAGTTTGTTCTAATTTTCTTGAGAGGTTGGGTATTAATAATTGTTGGAAATACCTCCCAGTGGCTATATAAATTGAACAGATATGTCTGTGCCCGTGCGAAAGGTTTTTGTTGAATATTACACCTGAACAAATTGCCATCTCCATCTCCAAGAATATATTATTTCTCGCGACTGCGGCCTGGGTCGAGTTGAGAAAAATTCAATATTAAACTCAATTCCAGAGAAAAATTAATAGAAGCGATGGTAAAAAAAAATACAACCATGTGCGCATTGGGATAAAAATAATTGTAGTGATTTAAACTAATTTAAACTTTCATTCACATGGTCTTTCAGCCTTAGGAAATCCAAATGGGGAATTGTGAATAGAGGAGGACATTAAGAAAATCCCCAACGTGGACGCACCTTTAACAAGAGGACTAATTGTATTCCTCCGTCGGATCCTTGAAAGAAGTGAAAGTGTCATTGGTTTTTGTCTGAACTTCTGTGCCGCCCGTTATTCCTGCCTTATCTATTTCATTTTGAGTAATCTTGACGCGCCTAAATCAGCGGCTCCCGCCCACTTAACTGGTAATTTCCGTTTCGGTAAAATCCGTCTTACCTGAAATCTTTCTTTAATAATTATTTTTTAACAATTAAATTATTTTTTCACAATAAAAATTAAAAATTTTAATCCTTAGCTGTTAACAAATTTTAATCTCGAAGTTCACATCTATCCAATCTGCCTGTTATTCACCTAAAGTTATGTTGAGCTATAAATGTGACGTCTTTGTGACTTTGGCATCGCCCAAGCACTGCAATTTCTTAATACAGTTTGCCAAGTAATAGGGTAATACTTTGAGCTGTGTATATTGGAAAAATATTCACCAATGCATACACAGCCGAACTGTATGCGATGTGGCATGCCCTTGCAATCGGGGGAGAACTCATCCTACCTCGTGTGCACTGATTCCCTGAATGGGTTGTTGGCTCTAAGAGACAGATTCTCGGTGGACCCTCTAGTCGTGTTCTTATTCGAAAGATCCGCTGAGTTAGAGCTCGGAAAATGACTAGTAATTGTCTGGCTACCTGGACACTTCGAGCAGGAAGACAACGTACACAAAGGCGGCCAAAAACCTTACTATCGCAGTCTGACCCGCTGACGGTAAACGAGCAATAATGTGGAAAAGAAAAGGTTGCAGTGTCAGTGAATTGGATCGTCCGAGAAGCAGTCAAAGCACGATTGGTATGATGATCATCCCGACTTAGAATTGGCCATACGCGGTTAACACACGTACACTTACTTTTGGTAACACTTTACATGCGTCTGGCATGCAGAGTGTCCCGCATAATTGAACGGTTTCATTCATTAGTTTAGCTGGGAACGAGCAGGATCGCTGTCCATTATAAGAATTTTGCTCGAGCTGTCCAATTATTGGAGAAAACAGGTTTTTTTTATTACACATTGAAAGTTTTGTGTACCTGGCGTGTAGAGATTTAATGCATTTATTGGAGTGATTGTGTAGTGTAAGAGGGCTGATGACGATTATTGAATACCTCACCGACCATCAATTAGTTTTGTTATATAGTTGGTGAGAAGGGTGATGGAGGAATATAGAGTACTTCACCACCCTAATTGAATGAACGATATGTAAATACACTAATTTCGTGGTCCGCTTGACCAATTAATACTTTACAATTAATTAAGGTTTTTAGTTGAGATGAAAAAAAGTGAATGGCACGAGAGGGATTCGAACCCACGACCTTCGGCTAGATACGTCGCTGCTCTACCACCTGAGCTATCGTGACCTCGATCCACTCGGACATCAACGCCCCATCTCAACCCCACCTTATGAGTTTTCCCTCCTTTTGCCATTTTTTCATCTCATCTAAAAACCTTAATTAATTGTAAAGTATTAATTGGTCAAGCGGACCACGAAATTAGTGAATTTAATGAATTAAAATGAACTACACTTCACTAAAGCTCTCCGTCGCCATTTCAATTGTCGTCGAGAATCCAAACCGATTACACGACATTTGAGTTGTTAATTGTTGGGAATTTGTAAATCCGTAGCGATAGGTGCCGATGGTGTGTAAATTAATGGTGATGAAAATAGTATCGTCGCTTACATATCTCATTATCAAATCAAAAATCATTCAAATTCCTAGTTTCCTAAAGATCAGTTGTCAGAATAACTTCGTTAGTTTTAGATAATATTTTTTTTTATCCTCGTTTTGATTAAAGGGGCTTAGTTTTCAACGTGCCACGACTTAATTTCCTCCCATTTGTCAGGTGAGTTCGTGTATTTCCGTCTCAAATAGTAATATCCACCGTTGGTTAACGTGACTTTTTGAGTATTGTGGAAGCACTAATAGCGAGAAAGAATAATTGGCGCGACACGACTTCGTTAATACTCTTCTACAAATTTTCTCCACTATTCACTAACGGCCGGGCGAGATTGATGGCCGCTGAAATTACGCCCAATAAATATCAATTAAACGATAAGTGGCCTTTTTCGGCGATGTTTCACACAGAATGCATATTTTCCGGTTATATGTTGACTTTCTATTTATTCATTGACGGCTCTTTTACAACGGCTTCGATAAATTTCGAAATGATTCAAAACTAGCTTTAGAGAGTTAGTAATGAATGATATACTATGCAGTGATTTAGTTTAATTAGAGCACATTAATGTAAAGGGCTAATGTGTGGTGTTTAGTGACCGTTAGTCAATGATTATTCGGAGATCGTGAGATGCGGTCTGGTGTGACGTAGGTTTTAGAAAAATCTTTTTTATCTCAACCAATACCTTTCACAAATATTAATTAATTGAAAAATGTTAATTGGTCAATCAGACGACAAACTGTAATGGATTTTAGAAAAACATTTTCTTTATCGTGCCAAGATGCCGATCTTAAGGTGTTTTATAAAGATTGGCACGATAAAGAAAATGTTTTTCTAAAACCTACGTCACACCAGACCGCTTCTCACGATCTCTGAATAATCAGTAAAGGGCTAAGTTCTATCTCCTTATTGGCATAAATAAACTTCAGCAGTAGTCGTGCTAAAAATTTGCATATACTTAATAAAAAGTAGATTCACAACTATAAACCACGTTAAGAAAGATTTATCTATAAAAGACTCACAATTGACAAACTAAATTTTTCCTGGGGATCAATCACAGTAAATATAAAGAATCAACCAACTTAAGTTGAAAAAAATGTAATGTTTCAAATAATAAAATATTCTAATCTATGCTATGTCAATGGTAGCTCCTTTTTTACCGATTTCAGCTTCACAGCGCATCGCATAGCGAGGAATCACACGGCATCGCTCTAGGATGCTCGCAGTCGAACGGTTGCACGCTAATTCATGAAAATTTAATGAAAGCGCTTTGCTATGTCAGCTTCTACTCGTGTGATATCGCATCTACCGGCATGCACGATGGTTAACAACCGTAGTTTTTCGATGGTTTTGTCCTATCCTCATTGTTTCGGCCCGTCAAACTTTTTCGGCTTTTTGTCACCGTTCTCATCTTAAATCATCATACATTAAAATTACGAAATATATCTCTCAGGCACAAATCCACCACTGAAACTGGCAAAAGGCTGACAGTCGCCTGACTAAACCAACGAAGAGACAGAGCAAATATCGGACAGGACCGAGCAAAAGGTTCTCGCAGACCAAATAGAAAGAAACAAGCTTGTTTATTATGCTCTAAATGATATTATCCAGAGCACCAGCATAATGTTTACAATATTTTTTTAATAGAGAGTTACAAAAGTTTTTTCTTCAAAAACTATTTAAGACTATTACCATGAAAATAATTGTAGATTTAAAACTATATACTCCATGTCAAAATTATTTAAGAATTATTGTTTATTTTCGTTATCCATTTATAGAGATGTCGAAAAACATGAGAATGTTTTGCCTATTATTACAAGAAATTCCAGTGGTTGTGCCGGTTAGTGAGTACAAGCAGCGTAAATAAAGCGGCATAAAGAGCCCTGTTCACGCAGCGATTAGAGGTGTACGATGCGAGGCTGTATCGCTCGAGTAGAACCTGAAATCGCAAAGAATGTAACTGTCATTGACGTTGCTTGAATTAGCGTACGACCTGTTTACACTAGGAGTGGAGCCAAGAGATATAGAACGAATCGGCGCTACCTGGAAGGACTGTCGTTGACGTTGCATGGATCAGCATGTGACCGTTCCCTAATCCACATTATACACCTGATCTTTCAACTTTTTTTTAATGTGGACATTAAAAACTTAACCGTATTAAATACGAAATGATATTTACATGTTGGTTTTACCAATTTAACCACCAGCCTGCCCAAAAACTGTGAATTGGAACAATACAATAAAGAACGCGAACCCGGTCGACAAGACGGATGTTAATTTAGTTTCCCACAAAAGCTGTTTTGGTACGATTAAGCGAAATCGTTTTGCGCAGCCTTCGAGAAAGGACGGCTTTAGATTTTTATGAGTCGCTATTATACGAAACCTGTTCAAAAAATTTGCATTTAAGTCAGTCTCTCGGCTTTAAAGATACCGATCCGATATTACCATCCCAAGTACTCGCTGATATTAGTTCTTTCCTTTCAAAGTTTTATTGAATCAAAGTCTGCGAAATTGTCCCTTCATTCCCTATTGTATTCAGTTGTTTTTAAAACTAACAATAAATATGCAAATATTTGTTTATTAGTAACTTGACGGTTATGACATTAGGCAAACTCATTTAGAACAGATTAAAAAAATTATAATGAGAGATTTTTGTTAAGATCTTCGGAGTGATATACCAACCAGCACACAACCGAAGAAATGTCCAAATTAGCTGGGATAGGCTAGGATGACTGGAGGCAACTAACCCATCATAGAAAGATTGAATCAGTCTGGCAATAATTTTCGTTCTCCCTTCCTAATTTTTTTTCTCATACTTTCAAGAATAAATCCGACTTTACAGCTAAACATACCAAACATGGACCTCATGGCCGAGGAATGATGAAAAGGAAAAGAAAACACTGAAAGGCGCACTACGACTGGACGAGGCCAGGCCAACTCCTTAAACCTGAACCTGGGATGAAAATAATTAACAAACATTATATACGCCTGTTCTTAGTTTTTGATCAAGGGTAATCAAACTTGAACATGTGCATCGTTTAAAGGTCACATTCTTTATAAACACGAGGAATTCTTCAGGCGTTCATGAATATCGGCTTTTTAAGATGGACTCCACTGCTTCCTTCAAAGCAATTAAATTTTTCCGAATAATTTCTAAACCATTTAGGATGACTTGCCTATCCGCACAGTTATAAAATATTGTGCAAGTTGGATTAGCTACGTTTTTTCTGAAATCTTTTGAAAATCTTATAGAAATAGACAGTTCTGCTCGCTATGTTGTATTATATTTTCTCCGTAAGTTATTCCGTTTACCGTTAAATATCTCAATCTATCCATTGCAAGCTTGAACATTCGGATTTCTTATATCTGCTAGATCCATCATTTGTTATGTTTTATACTTTTAATTTTTAAATGTTTTACCATTAAAGGATATCCTTCTGGGCATCCAAGGAGATCGTGATTGTTAGGGTGTCAGGGTCTTGCATTTGTCACATTATGTTGGTCAAAACGCACCTTTGTATTTTTAGTTTTCTGGACCCTAGCAACTTCAATTTATTCATTCACATATTGCAAACAAAAGATCGGTAAATGTGGAAAACAAGCCTATTGAATAGATCGTCGTGAGAGAGGTTAGTTTTACCCTTCTGATGACACGTCATTGCTGTAATAATCCTGCTTAGTACGAGAGGAACCGCAGGTTCGGACAATTGGTCCATGCACTCGGTCGACATGCCGTTGGTGGCAAGTTACCATCCGTGGGATTATGCCTGAAAGCCTCTACGGCCAATCCCGACTACAAGCAATGACACGCTGAGTCTCGTGAGTTGAAATATTCAAAATCAGCGACTTGAAAGTCGTTCGTTTACAGGCTCCGTCGTAACAAGGTTCGCCCTTCGGGTAGTTGGATGGCGAGACTCTGAATCGTCGGTAGAAAACATTAATTTAAATATATAAGTTGTTTGTACTTTAAAACAAACTATGCTTTTTTATATCATTTTAGGCAAATAAAAATATTGGGAGATTTCTCTGTGTGGTCTGAGGGGATGTGATCGTATAGGATCATTTTAGTCTGCCTGTCTTCGTTGAGTTGGTCTTCCAGGAGCATTTTGGTATCTTCAGATTTGGATATGTGTCATTTCTTCAGTCACGTTTCTTGCCCCGTATCTCAAATCGCTACTACCCACAATCTCTAATCTTTTCGAAATGACATTAATGAAAAAATAAAATTGACAGTAGAACGCAAGAATGTCATCCCAGAGCACCAATTTGTATTCCGACCAAATTCACCGAGTACCGAAACTATTTTGCTTTTATTTTCCTTGAAGTCTCACATGTGTTGACAAGGTCTGGAAGGACTTATTATTGAACTAAAAAGATAAAAAATAAATATAATCAATTTCTATTTAGCTGAAAGTCATTTTGAAATAAAACAAAAATAATCAATATTTAGAACTAAGAAATATGAATAGAAGCGTGCCTCAAGAGAGTATACTAGGCCCAATATACTTTCCACACACCAACGATATTCCAAAATTGGATCAGGTAAATATTGCAACGTGGCATCGGTAGAACCGAGGATCAACAATACTTCCAAAATCCTTTAAAAGGAATGTAACAAGATAAATAAATTGACAAGAAAATGGAGAATCCGCTCATTCAATTTGCATCTGGATATATGATTTTTTCAAAAAACAAAATTGAATCATACGACGACACGAAAGATAGTTTACTTATTCACAGTACGTTGTTTTCAACGATCCGGATTGCAAGCATTAAAAGCTCATCATCAGGTTGAAAGAGTTACGAACATGTTTCTCAACATGAATTGCAAGAGTGAACCCTCCGATCAACCGCCAACGCGACGTTCCAATGAGAAGGTGCTTTTTAATGCCGCTCACTTTTGAACATGCGAAAAACGTGAATTATAACACAACTAAATGTTAATTAAAACTAAATATTAGGATATGAGAGGATGATTCTATGTGAAACCTACAAAGATGCAAGGCCTGTTTTATTTAAATAAATAAGTATTCAAATAATTTTTTTAAACAGTTTGTCCCTCCGGTCGTAACCAACGTGATCCGGCCACCGGTCGCTAAAAATGCAATAAAAAACATGATTTAAAAAACTGGCAGAATCGGTGAACCGGATGGGCAGGGAAGGTCTTGCGTATCAAGAGCACTGTCGATAGTCGGTCCGGTGTGAGGACTCCTTCTTGAGAGGTGGGTGAAGGGAAGGTAGAGATCTCAGAAGAAAAGGAATAAGTTCCAATGATCATTCAGAACCTGGCCAAATGTTAAGCCATAAAATTAGAAGAACGGTGTTGCTCATAAAAGTAGGAGTGAAGTGAGATATTGTAGGTGTCACTAATTTGATAGGCTGACATTTTGGGAGGGAGTCTGGAACTTCTCTCTTTTCTTTTGAGTTATCTCAGATTATAATCTAAAAAACGAACAGACTTTGGCACAATGTAGATATCATTAAATCAATAAGATAATTTTTTTGGTGGGAACTGGAACTTGGCCCTTTCTTGACGGTTTGGTTTTTGTTGGTATTCACTTTTCTCTAACATTCTATCTTTCGATATGAGGTTTACTTGATCAGAGTGTTTCGTTTGTAACTGGTTTTCTATAAAAATATTTGATGGAAACGAACGAAAGCGTTTGAAAGTCTTCTTCTGGATTAATGTAGAGCCTTGAGAGCTCATTGACTTTCAAGACCGGCGGAGGAACGGACCGCTATGATTACACCGAAATATTACCTAGAAATAAACCGCTGTTAAAATTTTAGCAATGGAATCTTAACGACAATGGGAATAAAAGCGCGTTTTGATCCAGAGGCTGTCAAATACTCATCAAACAATTCAGTTAAACGCGTATGATCCTGATGAGTGTCTACAGATCAATCTAGAGTTGGTGTAACGAACAAATTTTCTATACGCTGAATTAAACAAAAAATATTCATTCGCAATATTTTACATTACAACAACTCATCCTAACATGAGGAATTAAAAAAATAAAACACGAAGAAAAAAAACTAATGCGGAATGCATTTATGGCTGGACGTGTCGATAAAGTAGCCGAATTGCCATTTTCTTCCCTTGACGGTCGCTTCTCCGATTTAAATTATGCTCATGGGCGAAAGGCGAATGTATATTCATCAAATTGTTAATTAAGTCTCAGAGAAATACCTGTTGCTCTTTATTATTCTAGTCATCAAGCCATTATTTTTGTAATGAAAAACCGGATCCAACCGAGTAATACTCCTTTAAGACAAGGCTTTAAAGTCTATTTATCAACTAGAGAAATGGGTGGTCCTCTAAACTTTGCATTTTATTCTCACGGATTAAAATTATTTAAAAGAAAAAATAAGCCTCTGGGATTATTATCGGTGAGGAATAATGGTAATAAATTCCATTATTTTTTGTATTTTACGTATTAAAACCTTGACGTCAATTTATGTCCCTGTCTGTCTTTCTCTCTCTGTCTGTCTCTCTCTCACTCACTCTCTCTCTCTATCTATCTATCTATCTATCTATCTATCTATCTATCTATCTATCTCTTTTTCAGACTCTCAAACTCTCTATCTTGCCTCTCTCCTTCTTCTCTCTAATTCTATTTCCAATAACTCTATTTCTGCGTATCTCACTATATTTTTTCCTACCCGTATCAATCTCCTTCTCTCTCTCGCTCTCTCTAATTGTCCCACTCTCTTTTTTCTCTAGCCCTATCTCTCTCGTTCTCTGTCATGTCTCCTCCCTCTCACTCACTCACTCTGTCTCTCTCCCTCTCTCCATCTCTCCATCTCTCTTTCCCTCTCTGTTTGGTTCTTATATATACCGTAGTAAAGTTTGAGTTATCCGTTGTTAAAAGGTTTTTGAAAGCCCCAACCATCTAAACACGAAAGTATTGTACAACAATAATTCTGCCCGTTTTTTTCAAAACAATCATTTTGTTTTTCACACATATTGACAAATAATGGCTTTTTAAATGTGAATAACATTGGTTACTTACATTGAATAATGTTGAAAGTAATACTATTTGACTAAATTTGAATGTTTTTTCAACGAGGAAACTGCTTTGAATATGACAACAATAACCCCTCACAATCTTTTTCATATATATATATATATATATATATACAAAGGCAGGATTTACAGGATGAAATCATTTTTTCTTATTAAGTACGTTCAATGATTATTTATTAAATGGGGGGGCGTCGGTGGTCCCAACGGTCTAGGCGTTGACACGGTACTCATCACTGTAAGGGAAAGGTCGCGGGTTCGAATACAGCGGCCCTGAATTCGAACCAGACATACTTACAAATGTTGTTTTTTTTCAAAAATACCGGCACCCTGAGGGTTATATGACCTCTTCTGTTGCGAATCCTGGTAAAAAAATATATAAAATGTTTATTAAATGAATTCGTTGTTATTTATTAATAAACGGTTGGGTGTTTTTGATTATTTTGTGAAATAGTTGTGTTTCCTACTAGGATTATATCACGTTAATTTTTAGAAGGCTTTCAAATATAGGAGCGACTAAGCAAGTGGTATAATCCAATGAAAAATTCTCTTGACTTACAGTTTATTTTATTTCTTTATTGAACTAAATGACCACGAAATTAGTGAATATAGAAGAAAGTAGAAATTTTGCCTTAAACACGTTAAAACTCTCATGTGATAGGTTTTTCTTTGTTCTACGATTGCTCTTATTTCTAACGACGCATCTTGAGTAAAAACGTAATATTAATACATTGAGTATAAAACCACATTATTACGCTAAAAAGTGTTGACCAAACTGTCCTTTTTTTATTCTTTGTCCAAACATATTTTTTATTTATGGAAACCATCATATTTTATTTGTCGTTTGTCAATTGTTTTATTATTTCTTGTTGTATAAATCGTTTAAGAACAAATCTAACGGACGAACAAAAGTTGCAAAATATCTTGCTCAATAAGAGGGATTTATTGTTAACAAGAACGAGGGTGGCAAACAATGAACGGGTTCCCCAATATCGGTTCTGATTACACTGTAGAAGGGGTGATAATTGGAGCCTCCTGATTGGTACATTGTACACCTCAACCTTCACACAATCTGTCCCAATCACTTACCTTTGTCCGAAATCCTCGGCACTCTTAAAATTAAGTGCCAACAGTGATTGTTTGTGTGCAAAAATAACAATAAAATTTCTTCGAGTGTTCAGTTTTTCATTTTATTCAAGCTTTGATTGGAGCATGTCCGGATTAGTAGTTGAGCAATGAAGATTTACAAAACTGTTTAATTAACTTTTTTTGAATTTTTTATGTGCAGTATGTCAACTTACCATTGTATCTTCAGGTAAAAAAACTACTCAACCTAGAAAAACAGTTATTCAGATATCGTGAGATGCGGTCGGGTGTAACTAGAAAAACAGTTAATTTCAAACAGTTTTTTAAACAGAAGGTCTATCTTTAAATATTGCTAATAGAGTGAAATTTAGTAATTTAATTTTATAAAATCAATCAATCATAAACGCAGCGACTATCTGGGTTCTCTGTTTCGATTATTGGATGCAACAGTCTTGTTTTACTGTTGTGTTGAACAAGACTGTGTGACGTTTTAAGAATGCACGCATTTATTAGGGTGAATATGTAGTAAGAGAGGGCGGACGGCCCATCGACTCTCAATTAGGTAAGTTATATAACAGATGTAAAGGTAATGGAGGAATATCGAGTACTCTATCACCCTAATTGTGTGAATGGTATGTAAATAGGAAAGATTATATTTAAGTAGTTATTTTTAGTTAGTGTCACGAGTGGGATTCGAACCCACAAACTTCTGCTAAATACCCTGCCGCTCTAACCACTTGAGCTATCGGAACTTGCGGCGGGGGCCTATGGGAGTCCTAGGCCTCAGCGTGGGTATTGGATATCTGGACAGCGCCAGCAATAAATGCTGCGGACCGCCCGAAGTCGGCCCTTACCGGGCAATGCCATTTGCTTTGGCGGTGGTGGCTTACGGTGCAGGGCGAAAAGTATGATTATGTCGACATCACCAGATGCTTGATCGCATACCCTAAATGACCACATAGGTTCAAACTGCCCAAAGGCGGAACCCGCCTGTGGCAGCTGCGTCCATGCCCACGACACTAGGGAATGCAACACGGAGCTCCTAAAGGGCTGATACTGTACGCTCCTTGGCAAATCCCATGACCACGCGGCTTGCTCTAGAAATTGCGAGGCCTACAAGCGAGCACTAGCGAAAGCCTGAGCTCGATAGATTTTGGAGAATCGGCTAGAAAAGCGGAATCGAAGGAAGAGCTCTTGCCTGATACTAGCACAGGAACCGTGGTATACTGCGATACGTAAAGCTATGGGGTTAGCTGTCAGAGCCATCTGGGCCCAAAACGTTAACCAACCAAGAACAGCCACATATGCTTTTAACAAGAACCTAAAAATTTTAGTCTTACCCGAAACCGTTGGCTACATCACATGCAGCAGGCTGCCATGGGCCTTGTTGTCTCCGGAGTATGTTGTATTCGCGTGTGACATGTACGTACAAACACATTTCAACTGGCTTAATTAAATAGGAGGGAGGCTAGCCAATATGGAAACTCTCAGAAAGGCCGTAGTCACACCGGCAAACTATCGAACCACTAAGATAATATGGTGTAAAGTGACGAAACAAAAGGTGTGGTCAGTAAAATTATTGGATAGCACCTGATTACAATAAATATCTGCTGATCATCTTTAACACGTAAGCAACAAGTAAATATGCGCAGCATAAAACCCCAGCCTCCCCATATCCCAGCCGGACGTCTCCACCCATCCTGGGGGCGCTTGGTTGGTGCCTCGAAGTTCCGATGAGGGAGGCTGAACGACCACCAGGCGGTGCACTCTGCAAAGCTCTACTAAGGGCCCAGAAACAAAGAAAGTCCTAGATTGTTAGAGCAACGGCGTATTGAGCCGAAGGTTTTGCGTTCGAATCCCGCTCGTTACACTAATTTCTCAACTCAACTAAACACCTTAAATAAAAAATAATTAATTAAAATAATTAATATAGTCAATTATGACCACTACGCAAACGTAGATTAATTGTATTTAAGAATGACTGAGAGTGTGAATGGATTTGTATCTCGGAGCCCAACATCATTACTAGAAATGATAAATGATGCAGTGAGCATGTTGTTCAATCTTTTTAGAAAGAACCTCATTCCTTGGCTGGGAGCGAGTAGGATCGCTGTCCAATATAAGAATTTTGCTCGAGCTATTCCGATTTTTGGAGGAAACAGGGTTGCTTTACTATACCTATTACGGATAGTTTTTTGTACCTAGCGTGTGTTGAAAGTAAATATGTTTATATACGTGAATGTGTAGTGTAAGAGGGCTGATAAAATCAAATCTTAAGAAATATAGAGATTATGCGTTCTACTAAAAACAGGAGAAAATCTTAATACAAATTACATGCTAATATGTAACACTAAAGGCTAAAAATGAAAAGCTCAGTTAAACAAGCCAAGAAGACAGTATCAAAAAGCTATTAAAAAGCCTGAACTTAGATAGTGAAAACGAACAGGTGTCCGTGCGAACGTTAGCCACTTCATCAATAAATTTACCATCTACATGTTGCTTGACGATTTGAAACATTCATGAAGACACTGGAAAGTACGATGAGAAATAGCGCGGACAGTCCGGTGAAAGGGCATAAATGGGCAATTTCTTTACAGAAAGGAAGAAGTAATGTATACCGTGTCCCGCAAACAGATGTCAATACTTCCGGATTTATCATTCTACAGGTTATTCTACATACCAAATCGGACTAAAACTCCCTACGTTCCCTATTATTAGTAGTCTGTTTCTTGATTGTATTTGGGGTATTCCACGTTTCGTGTTACTTCAGCTTTTCACAATTTTTTTTCCATGAAACCCGTGTATGTTATGAAATCTTAACACTACTGTAAATTTAATTGCAGCAGTAGATGAACGTTAAAAATCCTTCAAAATTCATTACTTTCTTTCACCGAAAACCTAAGCAAACACAGTAAAAAATCAGTTAGAATATAAATTTTAATTTCCATTAATTATACTTTTTATCTAACCCACCCGATTCGTGGGTCGAATCCTGCTCGTGACACTAACTTTTTCATCTCAACCAAGACCATAGATAAAAAGTATAATTAATTGAAATAATTAATAGACTAATTAATTCATTATTATAATTGTAATAATTTTCCAAAGTTCATGTCTAAAGTTTAAGTAAGATTTTTTTGGCTCTTTATATTCTGACAGATATGGCGCTTGCAAAAAGCTGCCTCTATAAATGAACTAATGCACATAATTTATCAAAGTTATTACCAGTGTAAAATTAACATTTAATTGCTAAAATTTTTAATTTTTTGGTTACAAATTGCTTAAAACAGTAGTCAGATGATGATTTGTTGTCCTATTAAGCAATAATGAAATAATACAAAAGTAAGCGAACATGATTATTTTGGTACAAAATTGATCATAAAAATAAAAACAAGCTAAGAATTAACCCCGACGGACTTTAAAATACGGAGACTATATGCCTATTACGTACACAACTCAGGGTGTGTAACTAAGGGGGTACACACTCCAACAAAGCATTTAGGAATCATATGATTTTAAGAGAGTAGAGAATAGCAGTAAAATCTGTCAGGAAACTATGACATGCTTATATAATTCATAAAGATGGACATTTTAAACATTGAATTTAATTTTTAGAAGCTTGTTGTTTTTTTTTCTTCCATTCAATTTTGTACTGAAGAGTCTTCTTTGTTTACTGTGTATTACTTTCATTATATTTTTAATAGAATATTCGCTATCTTAATGACTAATTTTTTAAACCATTTATAACAAAAAAATCAATTTTTATCGATTAAACTTTAATTTTAGCCTGGTGATAACTGACCTTTTATAAATTAAGCACACGTGTTTAATGCTCGTTAGTAGAGGGAACTTTTTTGTGACATATTGGTTAGTATTGACAGAGTTAAGGAAATCTTACTTAAACTTTGGACGAAAACTGTAGAAACTCGTGCAAGTTAATGTTCTAACACATATCAGACTTTGTTTGCATCAGGCTACAATAAATCCTGTAGGAACTAAGAATCCTACAGGACTTTTAATGCTCTTGCCATTGATGCAATCAAATTTACGGTAGAATTAACATTTTATGAGATATGGCTTTAGGGGAAAAACTGTGAAAGGCTGAAGTAACGCGAAATTTAACGAAAAATTAAATATCTCGAATACAAATAATGAGAATAAAATTTTGGACAATACAGGGTTTTTAGTCTAAAAACATGGAGGATAAGCTTCAGAAGTATTAACGTTTATGGGATACCCTGTATAGAGTTTTAACTTGTGTGTTTATGCATGAGGGATTATTTCAGAACACTTCTCTAATTCTCTTCGACATATTGCAATTCTTTCTACAAGTTTGTAGTCATAATAAGTGAAAAGTCAAACAAAGCAATGCTTTTAAAAACCACCTATGAGCGAGATTGAGGCCAAAAATTAACGAGTCAATATTTTTATAAATCTTCACTTACCAATTCGTTGTGTATTAAGAAAAAGAAATTGCTTGTGATACACTTAATAGAAAATGATACGCGAATATGGCACTTTTTGGCTATCTTTTAACAAATAAATGACCTACAGAATTTCCTAAAATGTACCAAAATTCGATATTTTATAGCTTCAAAAGAATGTAGAAGACTGATGGAAAAGAAATCTGTATTGAAAATAAGTTGAAACAAATAAACAGGGAACAACAGCTGTTATTCTGTAAAACAGGAACTCGAACGTTGCTAATCTTACCATTTTTTTTATTCCAATTTTTATTAAATTACTATTTTTCACTTGTCTGCCAAATGATGCCACCAGCTATTAACTTCCACTCGAAGATGAATCAGGCGTGTCTTTTATGGTGTAAATCAGGTAGCTATAGGAAAACTTTGCATTTTTTAACTAAAAACACCCATGAGCTCGACCGTTGGCATACCTATTTTACTTTTCCTTCAGTTCCAGTGTTTTCATATTTTCTTTACTATTATCCCATCATTCACATAATTTATTTGCACAAATTTTCAAACTATTAGTTTCGACCATTGATTGTGCACGAAAATCCTCCAATCAAAGTCCTGATCTTCATATTCACAAAATAATCGTATCTTTCCGACCATAAGCATAAAAGCATATATATCAGCATTGTACGATTATAAATAGCTAAATTTGTATTTAAAATCAATTTGTTTGCTGGATTTACTTTGTACTTTCAATTTTTAATAGACGTTATATTGGTAAAAATTCGTGTACGAAACAATTTCTTCATACTTTGAAGCATTACAACTATTTTCAGTTGTTACTTATTCAAAAAAAGCCTAATAAACGTAAATAATTTGTTTCATTTTGTAAATCACCATTCATCAATGCCCAATCATTTACATCGATGTACATATGAAATTTTTAAGGACTAAAAGATATGGATCAGCTCAGAGAAAATTATTATAATAATTAGCATACAAACAGTCAAAATGTAAGGTAAAGAAATTATTACATAATTATTATATTAAACTAAAGGAATATAAATTATTATCTATTTCAATGTTGTGATAAACATACTCGCGTACTTTCTTTCTTTTATTGCATATTCAACATTGTTCTCAGGATGAACCTAATTGAAAGTTTGAGTTTCTTCAATTTCTACGGGTATTGGAAAACAGTTTGTTTTGTTTTATTTAACTAATTGACACTTTTTATCGTATGAATAAATGGATGTACCTACAGTGTCCAGAATGATTTACTCTCAATCTCAGTCTCACTCCCTCCCTCTTCTCTTTCTTTCTCTCCCACTCATTCTCTATCTATCTACTATCTATCTCTCTCTCTCTCTCTCTCTCTCTCTCGTTCTCGCTCTCTCTCTCTCTCTCTCTCTCTCTCTCTCTCTCTCTCACTCTCTCTCTCTCTCTCTCTCTCTCTCTCTCTCTCTCTTTGCATTCTCTTGAGTTTTGAGTTTCTCGTGTCAAATTGTGTGAAACCCAGTCTGAAATAATTGATAAATGCCGAGAATATTTTTTTCTGTTAGCTCTTAGATTGGGAAAGAGTGTAGTTGCCCGTTATAAATAAATACACAATTCTTATTCTATCTTTCTTTTATTGCATATTCATCACAGTTCTAAGTAGGAACCTAGTCAATGGTTGTCCCCGTGTATCTTTAGTTTCTACGGCTATTGGAAAACAATTATACTTTATTTTTTTTAAATGGCACTAATTATGTTTAACGTAACGTTATTACGTTTGAATAAATGGCCGTAAAGTTTACAGAAGTCTTGAAGAATTAGTATGGTAGTTATTATGGCAGGCTTTACGTCTTTTATAACACAGTGCCCGAAACCTCTTTACGCCTACAGTCACCCTACAAACTATATAAGCCTTTGCTCCCTCCCCCCAGACAATGCTTAACAATTAGCAGGAGGTAGGAAGATTTATACTATACCGGAGGGCATTGAGGCTAAGATATTCACTCCTAAGAGCTACCTACGCCTCTTCACCCAAACCAATTACTTGTCACCATTATCGTCTCTATCTATTCCAAGTTATTTTTCCGCTTTCTTTTTCCAGTTTTTGTTAGACTGTTAGTCAATTAATATACTAAATTAATTATAAACAATTTTTTCGAAATGAAGAATTTGTGTCAGAGACGGGATTTGAGCCCACGGACTTTCGGCTAAATACGCCGCTGGGCTACCACTTGAGCTACTGTGACTTTGATCGTCCATGCTATAAACTTCTCATATCGACTACCCGTTTATTCCAATTTCCAATACACTGTCAGCTCCTGTTGGTTCCAACGGCTATTAGGAAAGATGGTAATAAACGCCTTTATAAAGGGTCTCAACGGATTGTGTACCCACTTGTTTTCTTAAAAAATACTCTACTATTTAAAACATTCTGTTGAACGTTGACTATTGTTTTTTTAATTCCAGGGAGTATACTAGTAAGTTACCCTGTATGATATATTCTGATTGTTAGTAATCGCAACATTAGGTAGTTTTTAACCTTCTTTTTTATATCCTTCTTTGAAAAAGTAGTAGGTCATTGACTGTCATTACGGCAATTCATTTTCCCTTCTTGGTAGGTTATGTCTTCATTGAACAGTTGGTTCGCATTCAATGATGATATGGGTGTCAATTTCTTACTCCTCATTGCATAAACTTTAAATACTGTGATCGTTAAATATGCGCAAGTTGTTTAGGTTTTTTCACAGATGTCAGTGACCCCATGATTCCCCTAAGTTTCACTCAGTTTAACCGTAGCATTGCGTTTGACAGTTTTTTCGGGTCTTCTTGGTGGTAGAATCTTCCTTCTACCTCCATTCACATAAAAATGGGGTCATCGTTGAATATGCCCAAATTGTGTAGGTGTTTTGTCAGATCCGATGATAGAACCAAATCATCCTCCCGCGCTCTGTTTAGCTATTGCTGTTTACATTCCCCACCAGAGAATGTAGAGGCTAATAAATCTAAAAAGGTTTAATTCTCGTTCCAAAATATTTTAATCGAATTAAACGATAAGATCCTGGATAGAGAAAAAAATAAAAAATCTAGGAGGATTAAAAAAAATTAATCTTAAAGAATTCTCTCGGCCACTGAATTTCTTTTATAGATTTCTTTATTTGTCTTTTTATATCACTCTCTTTTCTCTTTCTCAATTTCTCACTCTATCTCACTCTCATATCTTCTCTCTCTCTCTCTCTCTCTCTCTCATATATATATATAATCTTTCTTTCTCTTATTCTTACTGTCTCGCTCTCTCTTTAGTTGTCTCCCTTCCTTGTTTCTGTTTTCTTCTCCTTCCCTCTCTCTTCTATCTATTCCTCTCTTTCACCTCTCTTTTTCACCTCTCTTTTTCTTACTTTCATTCTCTTACTCTCTCTCTCTCTCTCTCTCTCTCTCTCTCTCTCTCTCTCTCTCTCTACGTCTCTTTGTTTTACCTCTCTCTTCCTCTATCTTTATTGACCTACACTCTTATTCTCTCTTTTTATTTATTTCACTTTTCTTTGTTTTTATTTTTCTCATTTTTCCATCTCTCTTCTATCTATTTCTCTCTTTCTCCTCGCTATTTGTTATTCTCACTTTCACTCTCACCGACTTCCTTACCCTCTCACTTTCTATTTTCTTGAGTTTTGAGTTTCTCGTGAGTTCCCCGTTAAGTCGATAAGTATTTTCCTTTCGTTCGTTCTGAAATTTAAAGGATGGGGATGCCCGCAATAAATAAATAAACATTGCCCCACAGGCTCGTAATTATACGGCTTGAAAATCCTCTTCCGAACTACTATTCATGATTTATTTCTGGGTCCGTATCTTCTCGCTGGTTTAAGCTTCGTGAACAATACCTTACTAAATATGAGCTGAAACGTATTTGAGTAAAATCAGCAAGAATCGACGGACCCGTTGAAGTTATCGGTATGGCCCAGTTCAGCATGTGTTCATCCTCTCGCAGACCGAACAACACATTAAATTTAAAAATTCAATAGTTCCAGATAAAGCTTGGAACGACAGAAGTCGAGACTAACTGAGTAACAGATAAAATAACTAAGTACTATTTCATTAGGACAGAAATGGTATGGTTCTTTGAATTGTATGAATGGATTGCCATAAAATTATGTGGCGTTTTACTATTTTTTTATTGATACAAAATTATGTTCTATGTACCATTCTCTCGAGTATAATCCGAGTTCTGCTATTAGATCGGATTGTTTCAAGTCGTCAGCAAGGTTGAAATGAAAACCGCAGACATCCCCGGGGCGGCTACCGTCTTCCTTCCCATGAGCCCGGATATCGGCGACTCGCCGTACCGATATACAATTCCACCTGGGCAAACAAATGTGGGGTAGATAAAGTGAGTGTTCCTCCTCCCTTAATGCGGGAGTGGGGGCTGTTTGGACACTGCTAGTGAACAATCAACTAAACCAGCTTGACTACTATAGTAGATCCCCCTCCAAGTGCGTTCAAATCTACCTGTACCACTTCAGTTGAAGCGTAGCGCTTCACCAATCTTTAGCCTGGTGGCAACAGCGGCCGCCTCACGGATATCAGTGATAACGTTACATTGTGTGCGACGGACAAGTGATTGATTTGTGTGTGACTCGGTACTTCATCAATAGGATTTCAAGGATCACTTGCTGTCATATAGTGTGAGTCAAATTTTTTATATATTTTCACACTGCCTAGAGATTTTTTCCGCAACAAATAAAAAACGCAAATATTGACCCATGACAATTTATCAATTTGTTTAATTTGTTATATTGAAAATTCGTCTGAAAAATCTAACATAAAACTGAAAATTTTCCCAATGGCAAGTAAGTAATCAGCTTGTTTATTACCAAAAAAATTCTCACTATGCATGCTTTTTATCCATCTATGTTCCCGCCTTAACTCACTTTTGCACGAAAAATTCTACTTTAGCGATTTAACCGATTGCACTTTGGGCACTACACTTTACTGTCAAAAAGAGGAATGAATTTTCACCTCTAAAATAGTCAAAATCATTTTGAACGACCACAGCACGTGTTCCCTCAACTGCCAATTAATACTAAGTCGTTTAGAAAAATTTGGTTCGGTATCTCTGTCCACGGTGGATTCCTTGATTCTTCCTTCACATCCAGGGCGATTTTTTTTATTTACATTATCGAGGGCGTATCCATGAAAAAAACCATTACCGTAGACATGGTTACGAAAATATGAAGAAGAGCTCGAGATGATCTTCCTGAGCCTTTCAGCTCGCTTCATTCAAGGAACATTTTTCTAATAACAATTTAAGGTTAAACTTTGAAATAAAAGCTTTAAAAAGGCTATTTCGTAAGGCGGAAAGCGTTCCCAAATAGATATCAGGCTGTTTGATTACCATACCTTTATTTTACTGTTGACATGCCGATAGCCACGATAAGTTCAGTTTTCTTTCTTTTCTGCCGTGACACTTCAATCTTGTATACGTTCATAATTATTGCAAAAAGTCTAGTTTATTGTACTACGTGTTTTACCATAAATTAACAAACAATTGCGTTTTTTTAAAGAATATACTGATAAAATAAACAAGACGTCCCAAGTAAAGAAAAATAAATCTAGTTGCGTGCAATAATTTGAGCGTCGTTGGGATTTTTCAAATTCGGTCGGCAGATGTTCTCAGATGTCTTCTTCTCCGTACACCATTTTATTTTACTATTTTTTCTGTTTAACATAAAGCATTAGGGTGTAATATTGTAGTGAGTGCAATTTTTCTTTACAAAAATATGCGTATTTGATTGATAAACGGCATAAAAACGTTATTAGGATGTTTTTGTGTTGTATTGACGTAAATTAAATATTTAATGACGTTTACCATTATTATCCATATAAAAATTATTATTGCCGTACCTTCGTTTGTAATAACGTACCAAAGACTTGTTAGAAACCTGACTAGGTTAAAACCTCATTTACATTTATGATGTATTTACATATAATCTATTATCCTTCATCATAATGATCTTCATTTTTTTGATAACACAAACTCATCTTATTAATATTTTTAGGTGACTCATAATCACTTAAATAAAATCGAACACGTACTCCAATAAATAATATTTTGGCTGATCCTTAACTACCGTTAGATTTCTAAACCGATTTTCGCAAAATTTTATAAATTTAAACAAAAACCACTTTTGAGTTCACTGTGTGATAAAAACTGTAAACAAATACGTTTTGGTAAAGTTCAACGGCCTTGCCTTAAGGGTGAATTTTATCGTGATTTTATTGATATCATATGACTTTTGACTATTTTTTACCATAATTTTTCTCCCCATTATTAATATAAAAAATATTCATTAATAAACTATTACTAAGCCACTTGTATCTACTTTTCGAGTTGGTTTAGTTCAAAACTTTGCATTTCTATTATTTTCCTGTCTGAAACATTTTCCAAAGTATAAGTTATATAAACAAACTCGTTTTTTTAAAATAATTTTTATGTAACAAATAACCGTAAAAGACAAAAACTTACCGTCACATTAATTGTTTTCTTTCCATGGAGATTTAATGTCAAACTGGGCGCTTTATTCGTCAAATAAAATTAAACGAACATAGTTATTATGAAATAAATACTTGCGACCTGATCTATAAACTGGACTGATTTTCGTAAACTTATCCAATCTGCCAGAAACTGCAACCGATCGCAAAAAGTGTTTTCCAAAATTTAGCGAGGCTAATTCGGTTAATTACCTTTTTAATTATAAGTATAATTAACAAAGAAAGTCTACGGTCGTGGGATCACTGATTTTAATGGAACTTTTTCGGGTCATACTAGGCAAACAATATCAAGTCCTATCGTTCTTGCCAAACCTAAGAGCCAAAAGAAAATATGTTTTAAATTAATCAAGCAGATTTTTTGATTTTCGTATTCAGCCTTTCTGTTGCGTGTATTTCAATATTATTATATACCGGTTGATTTGATTTTAAACTGTGGATAATAAAATAATACGCGGAACTGAAACTATAGTTATATAAAAAGTTACGAAAACGAAAAGAAGCTTCTAGTAAATAGGTAAATAAATTGTTTGTTTTTATACACTTTGAGTTTGTTTTAAGCACCCTTTAAAAGCCTTAAATGCGAATTTTTATCGCAACAAGAAATATACATTTTTGGTATGGATCAGCAAAGATTTAATTTTCATCTCAACTACCTTTTACTTGTACATCAGTATAAGCGAGAAAAAAATTAGACACCTGTCCGAGTCCGTGACATCGGGCCCTAGTAGCTGAGGAAAATACGTATTTTTTTAAAACATAGTTCGCTGGGCAAGTATTTCTACAGTATTAAGGATACCAAGACCTTAGATAAAAAGAATAATTAATGGAAAGTATTAAATAGGTTAATTTGCTTTTTATGCTAAAGGAAAAAAATAATATGCGGGTTTGTATTAAATAAACGTTGGAAGGCCTTATTTTTTTTACTACCCTTTTAATTTTATGTCAGTATAAGTGTGAAAATATTAGGCAGGTTTCCGAGTGTTCTAGCTAAAGGGGAGCTTAGGAAAAGCAATATATCAGGTAATTTATTTTAAATATAATTTTCATCATTGGCCATGCGCGGATTTCAAAGTTATTATATATTATAAGTTTTTTAAAATAGAATAATCAAATAATATACAGTATTACATTAATTAGATTATATGTACATACAGAAATTTAAAGAAAAAAACAACGAAAAAACAGCTTCTAGTAAAGTATACAAAAAGTTGTTTAAAAAATGATAACAAAAATATATACATTTTTAGCTTCGATTATCCAGGAACAAATTTCAATTTCTCCGATGTTTGCTGTTCCACTTAAAAATTTAATGCCTCCCCTGGATTTTATCTAAATTCAACCTACTACAAAAGTTAAAAAGCTGTATTTCCCTTGAAAATGAAGCATAGGAGGGTGAAAATTTTGATACAGAAATTTTTTTCGCAGAAAATTTTATTTGAAGATGATTTGGGATGCAACGTACATTTTTCTAGTAGAATTCGTGTTTTATCTTACAGTAGTTGTTATAGGTAACGATTTTTGAGGGTGAAAAAATAAAAAAAACATTATTTTGAAATTCGCCATGTTATAAAATAAATCTCTATTTCCATTTGAAAAAAAAATTGGATTTTCATTTCAAAACAATTTTCTAAAATGGTTTCTCTGACTTTCGGCCAATTACAACGTTAACGACCTAACTATTGAGTCTGTCCGAGACTTTCTAGCTTTAGTTGTGCATAGAAATAGTTTGCAATTCATAATTATTTCCAATATCGACTGGAGATAATGTTAACGGTGGACCGTGAAACTTCTGCCGTTTTAGGTAAAATTCGTGAGTTACGCATTCTAGGAAGGATAGAAGGGACTTTACAAGGTGAAAAAACCTAAAATTTAAAAATGACAGAAAATAGTTTTTTGCTAAAATTATTATCCTGATAATTTACACACATCATTAAAAAAATTAAAATAAACATTAACAACAGTGCTTGCATCTATAAAATATAAAATGTATGGAAGTGATATTTGTTAATTTTATAGTAAAAAAT
This sequence comes from Cimex lectularius, assembly GCF_000648675.2. Classification (NCBI taxonomy): domain Eukaryota; kingdom Metazoa; phylum Arthropoda; class Insecta; order Hemiptera; family Cimicidae; genus Cimex; species Cimex lectularius. The sequence goes on along the minus strand of NW_019392671.1, from coordinate 1,640,162 downwards.
CACGGATAACCAAGCCTAAAAATTCATAAATTTTTTTAAACAAATTTTTGCCTACTTTACTAGAAGCGTATTTTTGTTGTCGTAAATTTTTTATATATATACACCTGTTTAATTTTTTTTAGTCTAGTTTCAAAGTACTAGAACATGACTACGCTAGGCTAAATAGGTGTCCTTTTTAGAAGGTGTTAGTACTCGGGGCTTCTAATTTTAAACCGTATCGCTCTCAATTTGTCCAGGGAGGACTTCGAGAATCTGAATATGATAGGCGTCTTACGTTCCTTGCACAAATGTCGATTTAGAAGGCTGAATAATATATATAATAAACACCTGTCCGAGTGCTCTTGCTAATGAAAAAAATAAATTACGGAAAATTTTTTTTCCTCGGCTCCTAGTGTCTATTTCCTATTTTATCTCATTGGCAAGAACACGTGGAGAGGTGTCTATTTTTTTATCACTTAAACTGACATAAATGTAGTTGAGATAGGTTGAAAGAAGAAAAATGAGGCTTTCGAACGTTTCTAATAACATTTATTAGGTTTCGTGGTCCGCTTGACCAAATAAATTCTTTTCAATTAATTAATCTTTAATTAAGGTTTTGGTTGAGCTAAAAAAGTCAGTGTCACAAGCGGAATTTGAACTCACGACCTTCGGCTAAATACGAGTGGATCGAAATGACGATAGCCTCAAGTGGTAGAGCAGCGGCGTATTTAGCCGAAGGTCGTGGGTTCTAATCCCGTTTGTGACACTGGCTTTTTAACTCAACCAAAACCTTAATTCAAGTTTCTAACAACCTTGAATTTGGATAAAATTCAGGCGAGCATTTTTTTACTGGAAGCGCCTTGTCGTTTTTAGAACTTTTCTTTTTATGCATAAATTCGTTTAATACCATCCTGCATATTTTCTTATTCTACCTGTGAAAAAGATATTGTATGTAACTTACCTCGAAATACATGCACAATAGAGACACAAAAATATTTTAAATTACATAAACAAAAGATTTACTCGGGCACGTGTTTAATATTTTTCAACATAGTATTATGAAAAAAAAAATTAAGTTCAGAAATAAAGTGCATTCTTATGACACAGGATTCTGGAAATTGATCTAAGAACTTATTTCCATATTATTTATTGCAAATAATTTAATGGAAATAATGGAATGAAAAATAAGAAAAAACCCGAAAATATTAAGGTTTCATTGTTTTTATTTTATTTACATTAATTATCCAGAGCGGAATTACAATTAGGAGGTAGAGCGGAACTGATGGATTGTGTCTTAATAGCATAGGGCATACTTGTTAAAGCGATAATTGCTTTGAAGTGCTTATTAATTTTTATAGCAACAAATCGTTAGCGGATGTTAACAGACACCTGGAAATTAATAATTAATGGGAATATGTACTTTTATCCTACTGAGGGAAATTGTTTCTCCTAGGATTATGTAAATAGCAAACAACCCGGGGACTTCGGTTAATCTAAACTGATAACAAATTAACATTCAGGATTCAAAACAGTTTAAATTATTTAGTCAAAATCAAAAGTGATCAAAATTTAGTAATAAAATCATCATTATTGTAAATTCAAAGCAATACAAAAGATACATTCGAAGAACAAAAAATGGGTTAGACCAAAAATACAACTACGCGAATCACATGACAGAAAACCATCACAAACCCTTAAAAGTACAAGCAAGCATTAAAAATGCAAACATAATACTAAACTCTAACGCTAAAAAATTATACAAAAATTAATAACTGTTCACATATATCATTTACACGACTCAAAACACCATGCCAATTAAAAAAGAAAAAGGACCAACTGAAAAAATCATAAACAAAGAAAACGCGGTAGGACCTTATAAAAGAGATTTGATGTCACAAAAATCGCGCAGACACAACAATGAGTTTTGCGCATGGAACAACAAAATGAGAATGGACCGAAGAAAATGATCAGCTAAGACCAAATTACACGTTCATCACCATACAGACCACGCAGGGAACATCTTTTAAGGAATTTAGAAGAAGTTGAGAAGATTGCTTTGGTCATTTGCTAAAATATTTTACTAGAACATGACTACACTAGGATAAACAGGTGGCCTTTTTTGAAGATCCGGCTGAATTTCTCTTGAACCAATGGCGCTATCAGAAATACTTGCTTAATATGTTTTAGACCAGTTTCAAATTGTTACCTCTTTTTGGGAAAAAATTATGCAGAGTTATACAAATTATACAATATTTCAAATACGACTCTATACATCCTGACCCAGCATGTATGGATGTTTCAAGCTGTTCTTTACGCGGAAAACAATGGTGCAATCGGATTTTAAATTGGCCAAAAAATGACAACGTTATGACAAAATGAAACCGGCAACGAAATTTCTACGAGGAGCCGAATATTTTACTGTTTGTTTGCGAAAATCCGAATTCCTCTCTCCGAAATATTGGAACAGTTTTAGGTTTTTCAAAAAATGAAATTAGAGTTGTACTCGACTTACAATTTTAAGTCGTATCGTTCTTATCTTGTCCAGGGAATTCTGATTATGACAGGCGTCTGAATCGCTGAAGAAAACGTACTTTCAAACATCCTATGGACTGATGAATCCAAGTTCATCAGTGTTTTAATTTTTTCAAACTTTTTGCCATAATTTAACAACCAATTGCACCATTTTTTTCAGCTTAAAAAATCCTTTAAAATGATGTGTCAGGATATATAAGGTCTTATTTAAAATTTTGAATTTGAACACTGCCTGAAGTACTCTGTAAAATTTTTCACCAAAACAGGTAAAAATTTGAAACTAGTTTAAAAAATATTAAACAAGTTTTTTTTGTTCATAGCGTCATTGGTTCAAGAGAATTTCAGCCGGGGCATCAAAAAAGGACCCCCTGTATAATCACGTCACACTACCAAAAATGTTTCAAAAGAAGGACTAAAAATCTATTGGGTTCGGTTTTGTTAGTAGCGGAAAACCTTACGGTGAAAAATTAAAATTAAAATTAAATACTAAATATGAAGTAATGAATAATTAGGTTTTTTTTTAACGAGATGCCCTATTATTTGTTTAGTGACGCATCTGATCGAATCTTGGCAAAACACGTAAAATGGAAAGTACATTTATCGAAGGATTTTGGAAAGTTTCAAACGTTTAGATCGATATCCTCCCATCCATTCTAAACCCATAAAAACAGAAAATTAGTTCAATTATACAATGAATAATTTTTATCATTCTCTGGTTTAAATATAATTCAGCAATAGTATACTTTGTCACAGGTGAGGGGTGAGGTTGGGAATATGAAGCCACGAACGCTGGATCTGGCGAACTGTCAGCTACATTCCGCAATCTGACAATATTAATAGCAGTAAATGTTCATTAAATATTAGTATAAATTAAATATAAGTATAAAAGAAAAATTAGTTCTAATATAACTTTACAAAATAGATGTTCTGTCGCAACCTCTCAATATGAAAGAATTACAATAATAACTCCATGTGTTGATGGATAGTGAGATATTCAAAATACAAATTATTTATTAGTTTAAATTAGGTCGTTGCCGATAATTTTGGTCTGTCTAAATTGCCAGTGAGACCCACTGAAGATGGCGAAATGCCGAAACGCGTATGACAGACCAACTCAGCGAAGATAGAAAAACGAAAATTAGTGGTTTTTTTAATCATTTTTTAATAATTTTAACTTAATTTGGTGATAAAAATGTTTGGCAATTTCACACTTTAGGTTTCAACTCTCCGATGGCCTTGACCTTGAAATCCACCTCCTTCATAATGTTTTTTACGTTTGAAAATTAAACATTTCACCTTATGCTAATTTGATATTACAGATAACGCACCTTATCCCCGTCTTTTCTATCATTGCCTTGGGCTTTGTTTACGTTTCTGAACACCTTGTTAGTATGTTTACATTCCTATGATGCGTATCTAACACATTTCTTGCAGATTAATTTTTTGTAGCTAATTCTACGGTTTATCTTACTTTCTTTCTACGATATTTCTAAATCTCGTCAGCCTTATAATTTCAATCACAGGATCCACATGAAAACGTTAGATTTCTTTCGATTGATTGAAAACTATGTTGAGTTGTTAGATTTTCTAATTCAGTATAACATATTGGGAGTGAAGTAATATGTGGTGAATAGGAATATGAAACTTTGTGCCAGATAGATGTTTTTTTTATTTGTTTTTTTAATTTTTTTTTTTTTGGGGGGGGACAGCGTCCACCACACCTTTTAAGAATCATGGAAGAACTCGGTGTATCTCCACAAACTTCAAAACGTTGTCGCTTGGTTTATTAATTATTATTATTCCTTATCTTAGGTGAGGTTTTTGTTATCATTCATACTATTTTATAGATTTGTAACAAATGGATAGGAAGAACAATTGGTCAGATGGGTGGGGTGAATGCCAGGGTTGACGTAGACGAGACAAAGATCGGTGGTTACCGTAACTACAATCGCGGTCGGTTACTTGGAGGTGTACAATACTCATTCGGTGGCTTCGACACTATGACGAAGGAGATTTTTATGGTCCCAGTAACAGATCGATAGCACCGGACACCCATAGAACTCATTCGTCAACACATTGAACCAGGAACTACTATCACTTCCGTCGTCTTCGTAAATACGGATGGCATCATTTGACAGTAAATCATAGAATTATCTAAAGTAGATCTGATTACCTGAGCTCATACGCAAAATATAGAACGTCTGTGGCGTGATCTACATGACAACATTCCTTCGTATGGTGTTATCCGTCGTCATTATTATGTATATATTGCCGAGTTTCTTTATAAACGGTAACATTCGTATACGACAAAGATTGACGCGTTTTTTGAGGAAGTTGCTCGACCTTACCCTCTTGCCATCGTCGAAATGTTAAAAATATAATAACTTTTAATGATAATTAATTATTGGTTTAGTTTTTGTCATAGATGACTTACTTGGGTGTGTGCGTTTAACCCCAGTCCTACGCCATTTGTAACTTTCATCCTTACAGTGGGTAATTTATGAAAATTAATTATTGTTATTCAGATATCGTGAGATGCGGTCGGGAGTGATGTAGGTTTCAGAAAACCATTTTCTTTATCGTGCCAACGTTTCGATCTTTTATTGAGATCATCTTCAGGGCCTNTTTAACTCCAAATAATTATGTTTGTTTATGATTTGCGCGCATAATATTCATAAATATTATTGTTCAGTATACTACAATGACAACATATGTCAAGTTTAAGGTCATCGGAAAATTGTAACCTAAAGTGCAAAATTTCAAAATATTTTGAATCAATAATGTTAGTTTTTTAAAACTAAATGCATAAATACATTTATTTTTATGCAATATATTTCAGTCGCTTATGCATTTCAGGCCACGTCCCTGTCCCTCTTGAGAGCATGTAGCTCGCTATGTAGCTAAATTGAACTACTTAAAGTTTATTACACTGCACAAAAATAAATTGGTGTCTTTAGTTCAAAAAAATAACCAACATTCTAGATTTAAAATTAGTGTTTTTAATTCATTGTTTTAAATTATTATTAATTAATGGAATAATAAGTTATTGGGAATGGGGGAGGTTTTTAATAGCTTAGAAAACAAAACTGAAAGAACCTACATTTGAAACAGTTGTTTTGTGTATCTATCGATTTATTCGTTTGTGAACAAGTGATTGAGCGTTTATAAGGACGTGAGACCGGGTCCACAGCAAACATTTAGTTTGCACACAGACAAAAGAAAAAATACCCGAATGGTATTACTAAGCATCTTTCTAAGTGAAGGTTACAGATGGGGCCCCTATGATTCATTCATAGGTGCCCATCACATTTTCGATGTTTACACAGGGTTAGTTGATTTTTATTCAATCCCTGCTAAACCCAAGGGGAGATTTCTTTTTAATCAGTTGATCTAAACATTTTGTATGCGTTTATGTCTTGGAATTCGTCGTGAGGTTGAAACGGGCCGGTTCCATCCGACGGTACATTCCCGGAGAATGTCATTGCGTTGAAAGCACAATGCTCAAGGCTTGTCTTCACCGGATAAACTCTTTAAGAGGGTTTTGCCCGGATGATCTTTCATATAATTTCCATAACTAGCCGCGACACAATCGGATACTGGGAGGTGGAAAAAATCAATATAAAGGTTTTTGATTTGAATGGAAATCCAAGATACTCGAGCGCGTTATTTATTGCCTTGTCCCTTGCGCAACACTTAAAAGTTCTGTATACAAATTTTTACCGCCTCTTGTCACCAAAACCGATGACAGTTTCAGTTTATGAGCATCCTGCACTGATATAGGGTCATAGTTTAGCCAAACCTTCTCTAATATTTAAATCGAATCCTTTTTCATAATTTAATCCGTTTTCATTTGCAATTAATATATAGAAATAGAATTAATAAATAGACATATTTTGACTTAACTGATCCATACATAGTTTTAGATCAAACTGAAGGGATAGAAAATTAAGGTTCACCGGAGACCACACTTACCCGACGCATCGCAACGCGACGTGACCCGAAACTACCCGACGCAAATTCCATGTCCAATTTCCCATAAGATTCTATTACCCCCGTGCACATACATCTGCCCGATGCCACGCAACGCTACCCTTCTCTAAGCCAAGTGATACAACCAAATTCCCCATGGTCCAGATTTTCTTCCAGTAGCGTCGAGTACAGTCGAAGACAAAAGAACCGGACACTCATATTTTTATTTTAATCATATATGGTTTTATCGTTATCTTTTAATGTAAACCAAATTAAACGAGATCAGCAATTCATGAGTTTTTATATAAATTATTTAATTATAATGGTTTATCAAAATACCGGAATACCATTTATTGATAGAATGAATTTAACTAACAATTTATTACACGGTTTTGCTCATAGTAATGCATTATGAGCAAAAGAAGCGTTGCGATTGTGATACTGATTTGTGATACACGCTGTGTGACTGTACGTGGCGTGCGCCGGACGTCGAACATATGTGCACACCCTACCAAAACGAGACGAAGCGTCGGCTAGCATCGGGTCACTTCGCATTGCGTTATGTCGGGTGTGTTCCCTTATTATCCTCAAGAGTTCTTTTCACACAACCAGTTTTTTGCGCAAAAATTTAAAATTTCATTTGTATTTAAATAAATTTATTATTAGCGTATTGGGTATATACAATTTCGATACCTGCTAGGCCAACAATCCAGTATTTAATACATTAGTCATTAAATCTTTTGCGCCAGATGTTGACACATGTTTGTTTATAATCATACCATTATTAAAATTGAATTAAGCTTTAAGTATGTATAGTCTATATTGAAGTATTTTCATAGAAACATTTAAAAGTTTATTGAATTAGGCAAAGTGCCCATATAGAAAATGTCATAAAATCGGTTTTGACGTATCATATTGCTTTACATCTGAGTTGTTTTAAACCATTAGTCAATATTTTGTTTTTAAATTGTTAAATTATTCGATTATGATGATCAAATTGTACTTTTATTTTATGCTCTTTTCAAATAAGTATAAACTACTTCAAAAAGAACAGCTATCAGCGGAGACAAGAAGAGAGGGCACGGAGCAAAAGCGTTGCCTAAGAAACTGGTTTTTGAAACTCACAAAAGCGATCAAATTAGAGAAAGTTTGAAAACCAGGTGTTTGTTTCAATGTCGAATATATGACTTTCCTTTCCTCAAATCAAAGAGAGTACTTTTTAATTTTTTGGAATTAGAAATTTGAGGACTTAAAACAGTCGTATTGATGATTGGTAAACTTTAAACAATTTTAAACTGAAGACGTATCATACACAGTTCGCAACGTATAATAATGCATTTTTTCCATAAAGTGAACTACAGCCTTGTGTACATAAATAAAACTATTCCCGTATCATATTCGCTACTTTAAAAGTGCTTAATTTTGATTTTGAAAATTCCTGGATGTTTATTGTATCTTGGATGGACTTGCAACTGAAACGACTTGCCACCCTTTACACTGTTTTCACCCTTTCGTGTTTTAAATATATCTTCTGTCATCGTTTTTACAACATCGTATAATCGAGAGGAATCGTTGTGTAACATTTTTATGACATAGATTGAGCTCGATCCGATCACAAAATCGCTTCTACTAAAAAGTTGTATTTTTTATTTTACATACATCTATAACGCCCTGAATATGTAACTATTTCATTTTCAAAATCATTGCAGGATTTTTCCTTTTTTATAACAACAAAAGCAGACAATTTTAGGGAGCAATATTTAAAAAACCACCCAGGAGGTGAGAAATAATATATTTTGTATAACGAACAAATCCTATCACAAAATTAGGTTATGCTAAAAACAAAACAGCTATAAAAACAGCTCCAAATCAACACATTCAAAATTATGTAGATACATTATATTTCGTGGTCCGATTGACAAATAACTTCTTTCAAGTAATTAATCTTTACTAAGGTATTGGTTGAAATGAAAAAGTTAGTGTCACGAGTGGGATTCGAACCTACGACCTTCGGCTAAATACGCCGCTTCTCTAACCACTTGCACCATTGAAAAATGGCAAAAAAAGGAGGGTAAATTCGAAAGGTAGGTAGAGATGGGGGTGTTGGTGTCCGAGTGGATCGAAGACACGTTAGCTCAAGTAGTTAGATCAGCGGCGTATTTAGCAGAAGTTCGTGGGTTCGAATCCCGCTCGTGGCACTAACTAATTCATTTCACCCAATACCCTACATAAAGAATGATTAATTGAAATTATGTAGATACTAGGAAAAATACAAAAAAATATTAGTTGTAAACGATCGAATAATTTTTGAGAAAATCTTACGGAAATTTTGGTCACTCGTTGAACAACTTAATCTTATTGAAAAATTGCTAAAATACAATAAGCACTTAGAATTAATTTTTATGCTAGGAACATCTAGAAGTCTTGATTCTCTTTTCCTCAGAGGAAAAAAATGCGTATCAAAATCGAGGAGAAGTGGAGTTAAATACACAAATAGGGAAAAACCAGTTTATTCGACCAAAAAACGATGGCTATACTCTTAAATTCAAATTCTATTTTTTTAAGTTTTAGATTAGGTTACAGAATTTTGTTTTTAAAATTATTCGATCGTAAATAATCAGAGATAAAGATTGATTATAACAATGAACCGTTCGCCGTTTATGCGTAGTACGCCAAATTTCTGGTATTCTATGTTTTTCGCTTCTCCTTGTGACTGGAGGGTTCCTATGAGATGAAAAATTACCTATCAGTTTCTAGGTTTGATATACCCAAAGACAAACAACCGACCACTCGTAGTTTGTTGATTATATCAAAATGTTTGTATTTTTATCGTTATATTATTCACACATCCGTTCATTTTAATGTTAACCAAATTGAACGAAATCAGAAATTCATGTGTTTTAATTACAATTTTTTATTTGTGATGGTTTGAAAAAAAAATCACCAAAACACCCAAGTATTATTAGTTATTAATTTAGTGATAAATTAAAATTTTAACACAATTTATTATCTAATTTTGCTCTTAATAACGCGTATTACTTCTCTGGCCTCGCAGGGGGTATTGAATTTCCTACACATCGAGTAAATGAAAGACCTAATTTCGTTGTGAAACTGAATCCCATTCTTCAACAATAGCGTTTTGAAGATGTTCAACGCTTGTTTGTCCGATGTTTAACCCGTCCCTTCATCATGTCTCATAAGTGTTCTATGGGATGGGATTCACCCTAAAGCATTTGCTGGCCAATTCATTATGCTAATCTCTACATACTCCCTTTTATTTGTAATGGGTGACAACTCTTGCTACATACGATCGAGCATTATCATGCATTAACACCAAGTTCCGATAAAAGGAGCTAATGAAACCACAGCTTCCAGAAAATCTCCCTCAATGTTCCTTAGTGTAATCAAAGATCCATTCTGTATAATCAGTTCGGTACGAGCATGGAACTTGGTTCCACCCCATACTGACACATAATTGACTGTTTTTGAAAAGGCTGCGACTTATGCATGGCACATGAAGCAAATCGTTCTCCACACTCGGTCCAGGTCATCTGATTGCCACAAATCAAACCGCCATTTATCTGTGAGGAGAACAAATTCCCACTGTTCAAGTGTCCAAGCAAAATGATGATTTGGACATAGTTGCCTTTCTACACAATGCCTCTCCTGCAGTAGTGCTCACTCTTACATTTGATCGTTTGGAGTTGACTGCCTATCAAGGAAACTGTTAAATGACGGTTCCGTAATGAGATAAGAGCCATATCGTCTCTAGCTATCATACATCATGGTCGACCTAAAACTATACCTAAATACATCGTGAATGGTAGAGCGCGGCACACCCAGGACTTGGGCTATGTCCGTCTTTGGCCGTAGTATTTGGCCGGGCGAGATCTTCTCGACTTAAAACTATCCTTTTAAGAAAAAAATTAAATTTTTACTCAAATTTGTTGTTGCATCATAGAAACCAATTTAATAAACTAATTAACTCTCTCTACAATTTGGCTCTGGAAAGGATGAAATTGTACTGATTTCTTTATTTTCAATCTTATGAGTGTAACAAGATTAGTAAGGCTTTGTAAAGGTAAACAACAAGTTATTACTGTTTTTATATGTTAACATGTTTGTTGTAAGTCAACTATTAATCATTATACTGTGTTATTATAAAAAATAAACAAATAAATAAAAGTATACGGTTTTTATGTCTTTGAGTAGTTATTTTTTGTGAGTTAAGCCACATTGGTAACATTGAGTCACATGAGAAATCAACATTTAAACATTCCAATTTGAATTTATACTGTATGTTAGTTTATATTATGAATACATAATACGGTGTAAAATGAATAGGTTATTAGAACTCAAACGATATCGCAGGAAAAACTCTCGAAGGAATCGACAAGTGTTTAAGTGGACAAATTAATATTGTATCAATAATCAAAGTGGGAGTTTGTTCTCCTCACAGATAAAAGGCGGTTTGATTTGTAGCAATCAATGACCCTCTCAATATTTTATGATACACGGTAAACGTTCTTTCTCCTGGATCGGCTGGAATTTCCTGGACACCGCCTCGAGTTTAATAAATCAAACAAACCTTTTCGATGATGATTTTTTTCGTTCCTCGATGACGGTTTAAATTCATTTTCGGAATGCCGCCGAATTCGGTTTCGTCACGTGCAGACCAGGACGCATCATCCGACGACCTTGCCGCTAAACCAACTTTCGCCTCCGATCAGACCGGGTTCCGAACCGGACCCTTCCTTCCGGCCCTGTAAATCAATCGGGTCCACGATCCCATTTTTACATATGTATGTTCTTTCAAATATATATATAACATTTAAATATTTATAAAATTATATATCTTTAATATCCTGGTTCAGATCCTGGAATTCTCTTGCGGAGAGGTATAATGTGGCTCGGTTCTCTTTGGATAATTCTGCAGCGTGGTCTGAAATGTTTTCCAATCTTCTTTATGTTATGGGGGCTCGTCATTGGGAGAGTTGTATTTCTCGTGCCGTGGACTCAAATAGATTCCAACTCTACAAGGAGTTGAATCATTCCCTAACTCCTTGCAATGTTTTTTCTGCTCCATCAAATGATGTTCCGTTCTCTTTTTTCCGCTGGTGGTTTAAAATTCGAGGGGAGTTGTTGTTCCTGAATTTCAGGCCTTGGGTTGGGAGTACTCCTGCCACTGCAGTGTGCTCTCTATGCAACTCAGGTGATCGTGAGGATGCATTTCATTTTCTCGCTAGATGCTCGGTCCTGAACGAATTGAGGTATCTGTATGTGGGTAGGGGTTTTCTGACGAGGGAAGAGCTCATAGCCCTTCTGAACGGCTCCGATTGCGGGGGTCTTGTTGATTTTGCTCGGAAAGCCTGGTTTTACAGATATGAATACATTGGAATGTAGGGAATTAATGTTCTTTTCGTCTTATTTTGTTTCTTTTTTCTTTTTTGTTCGTCTTTTTTATTTTTTATTTTTATTTTTTATTTTTTTATTTTTTTGTTCTGTTTGTCTTAATACATATAATTTCTAGTTTGTGGGCTTCTAAATGCGAATTCTGTTGGCCTGTGGGGGACCCTATGTAAGTTAGAATCCTTTTGTTCTTTGAAGTGTCATTTTTATTATTTTCAAAATTTATCGCAATTCAACCTTGTAATTTCGAAATCCTGTAAATAATTGTAACCTCTGAAGTTGATATTTTAAATTCTCCTTTTCTCATAATTATATAATTATGCATATTCTTGGGATAGTAATGCACTCCGAACTCTGGCTGACGGTTTTAATACCATGCCATAATAATACTGTGTTTTTTATTTTTTAACTTTAAATTTTTTCATTTTGTAAATAAAGTATATCTATCTATCTATCTATCTATCTATCTATCTTTAATACAAAAAATGGTAATAAACCAAAGATTGCCTTTTTAACGATCATTAATAATCCATCGTTAATATTCCGTCTACTATAAGATAATTAATTATTAGCTTATATTCCTTCTATCATTGAAATTGTATCAAGAAACGGTACCTTCATGCCCTGAGATATTTATTTATTTATTACTTTTCATTGATTACAGTAATATAATATACAAACTAATCATTTTATTTTATTTTATTTACAGGAGAATTCCATAGAGTAATACATTTTTGTAATTAACATAAAGCTTTATTTTCTCAATTATTATGGTGTTTTCAATTTGATGTAAGCTAGAGAAAAACCAATCAATATAAAGTTCATTCCCTTCCAGGATTAGTCTGTTTATTGCCAAGTATTTCATATAGTTGGTTTGACTAGGAGTTGGACAAAAAGTCTTAATTGTCCTCGAATTAAATTGAGGTACATGAATTCTTACACATTCAAGCAGCTTGGGACTATCCACTTTTGATTGTAACAAGTTGTGGAGGAACAGCAAGTCAATGAGAAATCTTCTATCTTCCAGAGAGAGGATACCAATTTCATTCAAAAGTGGATCATAGTCATGAGGTTCTCTTTTAATTTTTCATTTAAATGGTGCAATTCTTAAGAACTTTTTTTGGGCACTTTCCAGCCACAAAGTAGGGTTATTGTACATAGGAGCCCAAACTACACTACCATATTCAAGGATTGGTCTCACTTATGAATAATATTACACTTTCAAGGCTGTCTAACTGTAAAATTCACTGACTTCCTTGCGACATTTTCCATCAATGACATCCGAACATTTTCATACCATTAGTTTGTATTTTGTTTATGTAGTTACTAAATGTTAATTTCTTATCATGCCAAATACCTAAGTCTTTAATTACATCAAGTCTTTCGAGAACGCAGCCATTGATCACATAATTGTACTCTAAATCAATCATTTTTCTACTATAGGTAACAGTCTTACATTTCTCACAGTTAAATACATTTTATTATTTGCACATCACTGCTCTAAAGAGTTTAGGTCCCTCTGTAAGAGGTTGCAGTCAACGATCGTGTCTATGGTTTTATAAATTTTGACATCGTCAGCAAACATTTTTAAGTAAACTTTATACATGCATGCAGATTATTAATAAATATTTTGAACAGTAAAGGGGACAGATGACCACTTTGTGGTACCCCCGAAGTTGCATTTATCTTCTTTGACATAAAATTAACACATTTTACAATTTGGGTGCGGCCCTTTAGATATGACTCAATCCACTGAACGATGTCAATGTATAAGTCCAAGTCGCATAGCTTATTCAGCAAAATTGAGTGATCCACCTTGTCAAAGGCTTTTGAAAAATCGGTGTAGATCGCATCCACCAGTTCATTTTTATCAAAGGGTGACAAAACGTCTTGTTGGAAGCAAAGGAGATTCATAGTGGTAGAACGTCCAGCCATACAACCATGCTAATCATTGACTACAACTTAATTTAATTTAGATGTTAACATATCATAGATTATACTTTCAAATACTTTAACAATATCACAGAGTTTACATATAGTCCTATAATTTATAATTAATTTACAATCTCCAGATTTTAGAAGTGGCAAAACGTAACTTTTTTCCTAATGTCAGGTACCTTCATATCACAGGTTGACTTATTAAACAGTCGTGTTAAGGGTCTCCCTATCTCATAAGCACATTTTTTTTTAAATATGGGTGAAATCATACCCGGACCAGCATGACAATTTGACATTAATTTTTTTAATTTATGAACTACCTAATTACAGTTTATTATCACAGATGGATTGCTTTGTTCTTAGCAATCGTCAAGTTTTCGTTAGTTAGCGAGCATTCACCATTCACATATACAGTTGAGAAATGATCAGCGAATGCATCACATATTGAAAAGTCCATCTTCATAAGTTTCATTTTTGTAATGCAGTTGATGGGGGATACCAGTTGATGCCTTATTTGAGTTCATAAATTTTCAAAATTGTTTCGGATTTTCGACAACATTAGCCTCAACATGATGTACATATTTTTCATAGTCCATTTTCATTTGTTTCTTACTTTAGCTCTAAGACTTGAAAATATTTTGTAATCACATTCTAAATTCGTAGATTTATACTTTTTGTGGGTTATTTTTTTATCTACCATGAATTTCCTGAGATCAGACGAATACCATTTAGGAAATTTTGGATTTACAAATATTGCTTTTGGTACATGATTTTGTACAATATCCAACACAGAATTGTAAACGTTTTCTATTACCAATCTTGATTTATAAAATCATTCCATTCTATTGTGCTTAAAGCCTCATTTCTTTTAATGTAATATGCATCTTTAAATTTGAAATAGGCAGTGATATTGGCTTTTTCCCACTTGATGACGAACGGACAATTTGAACTCGATTGGTGGATGGTAATTGTCTACAGGTACTAAACTGTATAATGCACAAGAGCAGTTTAATTCCAAATTTGATGCTACCAGTTCTAATATCTAGTTGTTAAAATTCAGTATTTTATTACATTGATTTAAGCCTAAGAAGCTTAACGTTTGTATTACAGCCTCCGCTTTTAGGGAGTTATTAATTGGTGCATTTCTAGGATAGGCATTTGGTACATTGTTGTCTCCAGCTGTAATTAATTTGGCCAAGGGGAATTTATTGGAAATATATTCAGTTGTTGAAAGATGATATTCATACAACCTAAATTGGCCTCTGGTGGTGTGTAAACATACCCCACAATTACATTATAATTATTTTTATAGTTCAACTTCAGATTCTGGTAAGTCTGAAGAAGATGACGGTAAGTTCTTGTTAACAGATATTGAAACTCCACCCCCTCTTTTTTTTTAGATCCTAAAGCATAATTCCTACCAGCTCTGTATACAACGAATTCACCTAAACCTAACTCACTGTCTCTGAAGTCCGAGTTAACCATGTTTCCGAAAACATTAGTAATAATAATAATTCATAACAATAATATTTACATTCCAAAATTGATAGATATAACAATTTCCGCTTAGTCCTTAAGCCTCGCACATTTTGATAGTAACCTACCAAAGATTTGGAATCCCTCTTTGATTGTCATCCCTCCTGCCTCATTTTCTGAAGTTTCCAGAAAATAAAGCGTCTCAAAGTAGCATTTTGGGGCCAGTCCTCAGATGTGCTGGTATTATGTCCTTGTCATTAAAATTGATACCCAAACGGAGGCTGGAGTTTCATCCCTTAGAAGTTAGTTTCTGTACTGAGTTAGTAAAAAGCGACTTTTTTATAAGCTTTCATAATCATAAAATACAAAAAAAAGTACAACTATAAAAGCGACATACAAGTCAAAATGAATTTACGGAATTAATGAATAAGTTTTCTACACACGATAGATATGTGAGCTGACTATTTCAAATCAGGCTTAACATTAAGTCCCAAAAAAATTCTGGCTACCACCATTTTTGATTTACACACCTCTTTATAGTTGGAGCAATTGAAAAAGGGAGAAATTGAAAAAAGAGGTGAGAGATAAAATTGCAAAGTTTAATTTTGTTAACATTTAGGCAAAGTTTGTTAGTCCCACCAAGACGACATTCCATGAGCCATAATGTTCGTAGTTTTCTTTGGCTGCAGCGGGATTTTCTTTCTACAAGATGCAGACCACATCATCTGCGTACATCTCAACAAGAACGTTGGGCAAGTTATTGATATAACAATTAAAAAGTAGTGGACAAAAAAATTGATCCCTGAGGAACTCCTTCCGCAATTTGTACAAATTTTAAGAAGAAATTAAGATAAATGTCTAGATGATATCACATTTGACTTAAATTGAAACAGTGTTGATTCTGTCTGATACGAATGACTTAATCCACTATAGTCCCTCTCTTCTTACTCCGACACACTCGAGTTTGTTCCATAACATATCGAAGTCCAAAGAATCAAAACCTTAGATAGAACAAAGTAAAGAGCTGAGCCTTTCCATTAAACTCCCACAATTTTCCCTTATCCTATCGTTGTTCCCTTATACTACAATAACAGATATCCATCCACAATTTTTTGGTTTGTGGTTATAATAAATATTATCTCGTAATGTGCCTATGTTTCTATTTTTTACAAGTTTAAACCAACAATGTAAATGAGGCAGTTATAAGTTTTGAATGTTTATATACATTAAAACGTTTGTCGTTTATCAGGGCAAGTTTAATTTCGAAGGACAAGAATGTCGAATTGCACTAAATTAAATAACCGTTAACTTTTTTTCATGGATCAAATAAAAAAATGCGAAATGACCCGCTAGTTTTGTCATAATTGACTACGGTTGATGATTCCCCCCCCCTCATGTCTCCAAGGCATGATATCCTAGGACGCCGTCAGTGTTGACTCGCGCAAATTTTTGACCCAGCTCTATAATCACGGTGAATAAAACAAGACTCGCCGGGGAACGGACGTTTTGCATCTACATTGTAATCTGAATTTAATGAAGGGAACTTGGTTTTATAAATTCCTTCACGAACATCGGTACATCTAATTGATGGAGGGAGAGCCAGGGCCCGCGAGCCCTGCTATTTGACCATGCCGTAATACCGAATTTATTATTACCCTCTTTGTTTCTTATTTCCCTTGATTTCCTCATTTGTTAGATGCGTCGGGCGAACAGAAAGAAGTTTTTTTTGTTAAGTTAAAACCGGTCCAATCCGATCCATTTCATTCTCAGTAATGGGCAAAAGATGCACCTGTAAGAATTATTAATTTTGTATAATCTGATAGCCTTAATATCGCTAAATAATTCTTATAAAGTAAGGTTTTTAGTTGAAGATTGTACAGTAGCAATATCCAGATGCAGTTTTTTTTAATCGTTTCAATTTTTTTTTTCAACAGAGATAAATTACCCAATGTTCTTCAGTGTAAAAACGTAGCAAGCTAACCCATCCAAAGTCAATGACAGCTCCTTTCTTGGCAATCTCAGCTACTACTCAAGCGAGCAATACCTGCTTTCTTCGGTATTGTAGCTTTTTTTTTCATTTATTGTATCAGCGCATCGCATCGCACGATATTGTAAAAGGTTGCATGCTCATCGGCGCAAAGTCAAAGACAGGTCCTTTCCTTGCGGGTTTACCTTCTACTCGTGCGCCTTCGGAGCACATCGCGCATAATAATAGCATGGCATCATTTGTCCCTGCTCGAAAACAACAAGTCGTAAACAAGTCGCGCGATGATCGTTGCAAAGTCAATAACAACACCCCTCTTTGATATTTACCTTATACTTTCGCGACATCAAATCGCATCTCTCGGTTGCGTTCGTAGTGCAAACAGGTCGCTCACTGATCCTTGCAAAGTCAATATCAGCTCCTTTCTTTGGCATCTTATCTTATACTCACACGATATCGCTTCTTACATCGTTGAATAACACAACATTGCTTGGCTCTGCTTGCAGCGTAAAATTCGCACTCTAATCCATGCAAAGTCCTTTCTTTGCGATTTGAGTTTCTACTCGCAGGATAACGCATCACATCGCATGGAATCACACGGCAGAGTTTGCAGTGCAAACAAGTCACACGCTGATCGGTGCAAAGTCAATGGCAGCTCCTTTCTTTTCAATTTCAGCTTCTTCTCACGCGATACCGCATCGCATCGCATTGCAGGCAAAACGGCCTCTAGTTTAAATATGAATTTCTTTTATGGTTCCAGTTTCGTTATCTGTCTACCCTCAACATGCATTTATTTCTGAAAATTCGAAAAAACTCATTTAAACTAAAAGAAAACTCATTTACTCAAAAATGAATAAAGATCCAAATAAAAATAAAATAAAATGTTAACATGTCGTACGCCAGTTTTATTTAACTCTTTACTCTTAGTACAGCCCTTTATAGAAAATACCGAAAAACGTGTGGAAAAGGTTGGAAAGGAATTAAGTGGGAGGTGTTAGGAAAGGACTTATGTTCCTCTAATACCAGGTATGTCGTGACTGCTAAACTGTACAGCGTGCCGTTTGTGAGCTACTGTAGGCAAACTTTAACAGTAGTTTGAGCAAGCATGATTTTCGTCAAGTCTACGTTGCCCTATTGCAAAGAAAGCTGGTTTGTGTACCCAATAGAAAATAAAACGAGGCGAGAGTTTTCACCCACAAGCGAAATGTGACCTGCGTACGCACGCTGGTCGGTCGCACAAACTAATTGAAATAATTATAAGAAAAATGGCAATAGTTTAAAAACGAGTACTCACCAAGTTGCGTGGCTGCGCCGTCTCCTGTGCTGATCGTCCCAAGCGACCGGCACAAGAAGCTGTGGCTGACTGAAATGTACTCGTCGCTTTGGTCAATGGAAAGATATAAATTTAACTAGACCTGGCCTACCTTGAGGGCTCCGTCTGAACGTGATGAGTTATGAGTTTAACGACAATCTTGACCTAGCACTCACTTTACCTTTCTCGCACGTATTTTTTGGTGTGATATTCGCAGAAGTAAAAGGATGCAATAACAGATAGAGATTGGAAGCAAATAGGTTGGAGGCACAAGAACCATTTATGGTCTGATCGGAGGCTAAATGAGTACTCTATTTTGGAAGCAAATCGGAAGCACAAACCGAAAACTGTTTCATGTATGGAGGCAATATATGTTGGTAGCATTGGGAAGCATGGTGGAAGAAAAAAGGTACTCCAAAATTCGTAGAACAAAGGGAACAAAAAAAACAGAGTGGAGCTGATAGGGAGCAAATAAGATTTTCATTAATTTCATTTTTAAGATTCACTAAAAAATAATGACCGATGAAAAACAGTCTCCTTAAATAGTTTGATTAATGTATGGAAGTATGAAAGGATTAAACTAAGTCAGTGTTACAAGAACGGAAAAGTCGTAAAAATTTTTACTATTCCCGGCACTTTAAATTAGAAAAGGAAAGAATACTCTTTACTGCCTAATTTATTGTTCTCTTCCTACTTCACCCCCTGTGCGGACAACCTGCATCATGGAGACAAAGAAATGACAGTCAATGGACAGACGAACAATAACTTCCATGGTCCTTCTCTGTAAGGGTTTAGATAAATAAAACAATAAAATTTTTTGGATTACTTTGGTTCGTTTTTATATTTTTAGAAGTTTTTTACATAGGTGCAGATAGTATCATAACAACTATCAACGTCCCGATATAGTTTCTTCCTATCATTCCACTTCTTTAACACGGAGACGAAATTACATGATGGATGTTCTTCAGTGTAAAACAGTCGCACATTAATCATATAAAGTCAATGACACCTCTTTTCTTTGCGATTTCAGTTTCTACACGCGCGATATTATATCTCATCGCGTAGAATGGCATTGCTCGCCTCCGCTCGCAGCGTAAAACGGTCGGTCGTAAGCAAATTCATGAAAGTCAATGACAGCTCCTTTGTTTTCATTGAGCTTCTATATCCTTTTTGTCAGGTGCCTTTCGGAATTTTTAATACTTCAATGATGTCTGTGTTTGTGTGATTTCTGTGAAGTCGAGAATCTTTTGTAAGATCGTGAGTGTTATGGTCTAATTACCTTTTTTTAGTAATGTAAAAGTTTCGTCAATCAGAGATGATTTGAAACGTAGAAATAACGAAGCTATACCTATTTAATAGTACCAAGACTGGTTATATAACCCTTCAGTAACTAAATTTAATTTAAAAAAGGTAAAAAATGGTCCAGCTGTCATATCAGACGGTAGAACAATCCTACCCATCCATAAAATCACAAAAAAAATGGAATGTCAATTAGGCAGAGTAGGGCAAGAGGACGGATTTAAGAGAAGGTTTGCGGTCTGGGTATATATGAACGACCGCCAGACAATTGTTAGGTGTCTGTTATCCTTTTCTGGCCGCTAGACGACCACACACCCTATTTAGTAGAAAGTAAATGGCTAACAACCTTTTCTTTCCTACTGGGTTATTTAAATAATCGTAAATAATCGCCGCTGGTGGGATAGGTGTCTATGGTGAAGAGGACAATTCCCGGCCGCCGCCTCGAGGTTTCTAAAACGTCAGTGTGGCTTCTTTCGAGGATTGTACGTCATTAGGAAGCTGTTTTCGGCTATGTTGTGCTCAATGAAATGAATACCGAACAAATAACATACAAGGAAAACGGTGATTGTGGATAACTGATTTTTATGGCCCTTTTTTGGTGGTACTGGATCGAAAAGTGTTAGACACGTGTCTACGAGTACTTTCCAATTTAGTTCAACTTTTTACTTTATGTTAACGTCAAACCTTCATTAATTTAAATGCCAGATTTGGAAAAAATTTTGTGACCTTTTTGTTATTCTTAAGCGACTCCAGTCCCAGAAAAAAGTATTTTTTCTCTTTCATTTGTCGAAGCGGCTTCGTTTCAGTACCCTCCGTCCAGTAAACAATGCAACACTTTTAGGAAACAATGCTCCCGAGGAGGTTGAAAAGTTTGAAGAAAATGGGATTAAGCTTACTTCTTACACTTTAGAATTGTGGATACACTTCGTTCCCTGTGTTGTCGTCATATTGTTCTAAGCAAAAAATATACTAAATTATAAACAATAGAAAGTTTTTTAATGACCAGATTTAAAAACTAATTTTTGCGACTTTGTCACTTTCGGACCCCTATGCAAATTACATTACTCAAACCAATGGCTGACGTATAACACAATCACTGTTATTGTTCTTTCTTAGCTTTACTAGCCACACACCGCCAGATCTCGTTTGTCTTCAAAACCGGAAATAGACAATATGGACGCCTCCATAAAACGATGTACCCTCAACCACCAAAGAACCTAGTGACTCCAGCTTTAAATCATTCGAACCAATGCCAAAGCACCGTACATTTTGTCTAACCTGTGACGTTCCAACGACCGAATAACGAAGTCGTTGTACGAACACAATTAAAACTCAAGAAATAAACATAAAATAAACTTCTTAAACAAAATAATAACCTTAAAATACCCAAAACCATCTACCAGCATGCAAACTCAAAAATATATACAATAAAAATATAGACCAAAGGCGGTGACAAACCTTATTACACATAATTTAAGAACCAATTTAGTATATAGGCAAAAAATCGATACAGCACCCATAAAACTCTGAACCCTTATCCCAACCACCCAGTCCAACACCCTTCTTCCAGGACCGTACACAACAAACCTCCTAAACGCCTAAAGCGCCAATAGCATCGCGATTTATTCCCTAGTGAGGAACGTAAGTAGATAATAAATATGTTACAAATACTACATGCATGCTTCCTTCCTTCTGCACATGAAAGTAAAATTATGAGCAACCAAAAAATTTGAAAATGATTGTCATTGAAATAATTAAAAACGGGGCGTTTTGATTTACAATTGTTTCATTTTCCTGGCCTAATAAGGAAGATAGCTTAGAATAATTTATCAATCTAGCCACTGTCCGTCACATAACGCGCTTAATGCAACTTGGCATGTGTTCATTGCTAAAGACATTCATCTAGGTTTTTGTTCTATTACATTTACTAAAAGAAAAAATTCCGTATGCAAGATGCCATATTTTCTAATAGGATTGTAAGAGGTTTAAGAAAAGTACATTCAAAGAATATTTAAATGACTTGTGAATCTCCTCCGTGAAATGGGACTTTTCTTAGATAATATAAATTTTTCGTTCGTCCATCAAGAAGTTGTCTCAAAAGATTGATTGTGGGACATAACGTTGATAATGAGAATAACATTGACGGCGGTGTTTCTCTCAGAGCCTCGGATAGACTTTAATGCCCGACGAAATAAACTAGTGTAATAAAATCTGATTGAAAAGTCCTGTACTAAATTAATTCAACGACGTTTGGAAAAGCATCTCGATAGAATGGAACCATTATAAATATACAGAACACCAACTTGATCAGTTCATTTAACCCATTTTTTATTTAATTAATAGGACCGGTCCTATTGACTTTTCTATTTTAGTCAATAAAACAAGATAATTATTATGAAATTAACTTCAGTGATTTACAAATGAGGCGACTAGACTTTGTTAATTTTTTTCTGTTTGTGAAATAAAAAGGTCAGACTGTAAGAACATTTCAATTAATTGACTTTCTACCGTGCCCTAGGATGCCAAACTAGCTTCTCTCTCTCTCTCTCTCTCTCTCTCTCTCTCTCTCTCTCTCTCTCTCTCGCTCTTTCTCTCCATTTTTTTTTCTTTATGTTTTGTGCTATTTATTTCCTGTTAAAATAATATTTATTTAAGCGTAAGACCTTACCCGTCAAGTTGATAAGCTAGCATGGCAAACCTGTGCTTATCTCACACCGTCCCCTCCCCCAAAGTCATCATGTGTAACGTTAAATGTGTTGATAAATCTGCGTTCAACAAAACGTTTATATTCTCCACATTTGGTCTGCTTATTCCCGCCCATCTTCAGGGATTTGTGTAAAACAGAGTAAAATAGCTAGGGTACGCAAGCAAACATCGTCGGAAACGGTGAAACTAAATGTTCACCACCCATCAAACCTCAAAAATAAATCTTACAATTTTATAAATAATTTTATTACGTTCTCATCATACAATTACAAAATTTAACCTTATACTCTACAAATATTCGCTGTAAATACATCATTCATACGAAAACACACACTCCTAACTAATACATCAATCTATTATCCTTATTAGCACCGAAAGACAAACTAACGATCGGGCAAATAAAAACAGGCTAACTCATACCCTAAGCCCAGATCTACGAGCTTAGGACAGACAGATTCAGACAGTACAATTAACAAATAACTTTAAACACGCTAACTTTGTTAATTTTGAACCAAAATTCTTGATTTTTTTCAGTATAAAATTACAGAGTTAATTTCTACACAAAATAATTTAGGGGTAATGAATAATAAAATTTTGTTTTAGTTTTCCTCGTTTTTGAGACAAAGGCGTGTGGCTGTTTCAGACACCCTATATACAGGGTTTTGGGGGTTTTTGTTTGCGTGAATTTTTAATTTATGTTTTCTTTCTCATGAAGCAATGCAAAAAGTTTTGATCTAACTCTCCAAGGTAGCAGGATACGAGTAGCAGTACTATTTCAAATGGTATCAAAGAGCAAGATACTGATCAATGTAGAATTTTGTAAGTTTTTTCGATGCGAGTGAGTGAGATAGGGAAACAGAGATGGAAATAGAGATAAGAGAAGTTGAGAGAGGATAGAGAGAAAGAGAAAGAGTGAGAGTGAGTGAGAGAGAGAGAGAGAGAGAGAGAGAGTAAGTGATAAGGAAAGAGGAGAGAGAGGCAGGACAGAGAGAGAGAGGGGTGAGTGAGTGAGTGATCGGGAAAGATCAGAGAGTGGCTGGAGAGAGAGAGAGAGAGTGAGAGAGAGTTAGGGAAAGAGGAGAGAGAGGCAGGACAGAGAGAAAAAGAGAGAGTTCGTAAATACGTTTTTGGAAAATACATGAGTACTGCTGTTCCAAATTAAAAAACTGTTTGTACCGTTCAATCCAGGTTGCAAAATATACATTGATGAGTGTATTCGGCTATCTGTAGTTAGATTAAAAGTTTTTGGCTCTTGAGAAACTTGATAAAAAATAAGACTAAGTGTCTCAGGGTTTTTTCCTAAAAACGCCCTAATAACAATAATAATAACAATTTCAATTAATTATTCTGTTTATCTAAGATCTTGGTTGATTTGAAAACGTTTGTTGGGAAACGAGCGGGATTCGAACCCACGACTTTTGGCTCAATACGACAATAACCACTTGAGCTATCGAGACTTCGATCCTCTCGGACACCAACTCCCCATAAGAAAATGCCCTCTTTTTGCCATTTTTCAGATGTCGTGAAACCAGGATTTCATTCTCACCAACTTATGCAGTGGCCACGGGGAGCTGTTAGCGTAGTGATTACTTCTTTAACTATTATATAATCCATATATGTTTACAGGTCATAATTGACCTTATTAATTATTGGCCTGCCGAAGGTCGTGGGTTCGAATCCCTCCCGTGACACTAATTCTTAATCTCAATCAAAACTTTACATTAAAAAAATAAATAATTGAAATAATTAATTTAGTCAATTATGACTGCTAAACATATATGGAGTAATATAATAATTAAAGGAGTAATCTCTTCGCTAACAGCTCCTCGTGGCCCAAGTCGCGTGATCAGAAGTTAAACACCCTGTAAAGCTATTTTTGAGATTGATGAACCGATCATGATATAATGTGAAAGGACTGTAAGAAAAATACACTTTTACATTTAAAGTGTATTATTATTATGTCGAAAGGGGGATTGCATGCGAAATTACCATTATTCCGCTTTCCTTCTTCTCTTCGACGACAAATCCTCCAGGAGAATGTCGTGAAATTGGGCCAATTCAAAGGAGACTATTATGCTTTCGTTCATCATAAAGGTCTTTTCGGCAGAAAGGGGAGAAATTACGTTCCCTTTGTAGGAATGAAATCGTTGTACCTTTTCTCGAAAGGGGCGGGGGCGGCTACAAACATTTACGACTTCAAAACTCAAATTACCGGGAATGAAATAACACTAATCTATAGCTTTTATTCAAAACCTGAGGGGGGGGATATTCACGGCGTTTATTCAGCAGATGGAGATTCCACGGTGGCGAAATCATTCAGCTTAATTTGCTTCCACTCTCCTCCCCTTTTTTCTCGCGCTCACCAAAACAGACGTGCTGAAAAATCGCCGACAGGAACTTGATCAAACACAGCAATGGCGAAGGTAAAGAGGTAATTTTTAATTTATATTTTAATACCGTGATTATAAGTATGTATGTCAAGGTTGGACACATCGTTATTTCTCAAAGCCTTGGAATAAGTTTTGGTGATAAGAATAAGCTACTTTTTTTCTATAAGAAATTGCACATTATAATGGATGCGCTATACACAGCTTTTATGAAACTGTATTAATATGTGCCGTAATACATTATCAGTAGTCATATTCCGAAGTTATGTATGTATAGAAAAACTCAGATCCAGTAGTGTCGTCCAGAAACCTCCACTACCATGTGGACTCGTCTGGAAGAATGGTTCAAGAAGCGGATTTATTAAACTCAACGAAACCAAATTTCAGTAAATAAATTTATTTCTTCATTGTATCATCATTTCTCCAATCTACTACACCTCTGGTATGTCCTAGAAACCAATGTCTGCTACTTGGAAATTGAACGTCGAAAAAAGATTTAGTTGGAACCTAAAACTAGATTTAAAAGAGTAGAACTGAACAGACGATATAAACTGCTCAAAAAACTAAATAGCAAAAAACGAACCCTTTCATATGCATATATTATTACTGCAACCAATATGTGGTGTTACACCAGACGTTCGAACCAACAAAGAATCAAGTTACTCCATTCCAAAATCCAGTTACTCCAGTCTGAAATCCTCCGAAATATTATTGCACAAGCTTCGTACTTCGTTTCCGACCTCCTAATCCGCCCTGAACTCCTGACTCAAATTGTCCTCGAAACCAGAGACGCCTGACAAAGACGCCTCCATAAGACCCCTGACCCTCATCTGAAACCTACTACTGACTTCTATAGATTTTAGTCACTAAAGTCAAAATCCTTCAAACCATTGGCCAAGCCATCTACTTGGTTTCCAACTTTACTACTTACAGATACAATTAATCCTTGAAACCGGAAGAAGTCGATGTATCCGTTTCCATAAAACCATTAACCCTCATCCCAACACCAACCTCTGCAAAATTCAGTCACTGCAATTCAAAATCCTACGAACTATTGTCCAAGCCGCCAACTTCCTATCCAACCTTACTACTAACCCAGACCTTGTTTTGTCTTCGAAACCGGAAGACGTCGATATAGCCCTTCATAAATCGGTCGGGAATTGCATATTAACTCGACCAATATACACTAGAAGTGATCGGGATATGTCCTCTCCACAATTCACGTTCCAATTTCTGGCACAATTTTTTAATTCTGGGTGAAATTCGTTTCATCTCGGTTGCTTCACTAAGTCAAGACCTCTTGCGGTTTTTGGAGGTCTCAGATTCTCGAATCATCAATTTTTATATTGAGTATAAAATTAACTTGGCCTTCCTTTTCCAATGGTGCTAGCATAACAGGCACAATTCCCAACAAATCACCCTCACGTTTATAATAATTTTGAATTTTCCCTTCCCAGTTTAATTATACGAACTATACACATTCTATTAAATCAAAGTTTATGTCAGCACAATTTTCAAACTTCGTGATAATCACAGGTATCCGTTAATTTCTCCATATCTGGTTTTCAAGGTAAAACTGTGTTATCACCTATGTGCTGCTTTAATTTTCACACATAGATCGAAGTGGCTTATCTTTCTAAGGCGAGGCTTAAAACCAGATAAAGGTTTGTTTGCCAGCAATCTTCACTCGGGCAGTTTTACTATGCCGAATTGACGTAATGATAATATCCTAATTTATGATCACTTAATATTCTCCCGTTGAAAGGTTGTAGACAAAATGACAAAAAGGATGGAAAATTCGAGAGGTAAGGCTGAGATGGGAAGTTAGTGTACGAGCGGATCGAAGTTACGATAGCTCAAGTGGTAGAGCAGCGGCGTATTTAGCCGAAGGTCATGGTTCGAATCCCGCTCGTGACACTGACTTTTTTATCTCAACCAATACCTTTCATAAAGATTAATTAGTTGTAGACAACTTTAACAACTTTTACTTGTACAATATTATGTCTCTTTGTAATCCTTCATCATCATGAAAAAATATAAATTAAGAACTATAATTGTTTCACGAGTTTTCCGTGGTATTCCAGTCCACCATTTGGAATACCAGGTTATAACTTACGCTTAAAAAGTGTACTTCTTCTCCCAAAATTATGCACTCTATCCTGTGCCCCCTCTTAGCACTCCTCTTTTCGTGAGATTGCCTAACCGATGTGGAAGCAATTGTACAACAGGTGCATAGCGGTGCAGTTATTATAATCCTTTTTTGAGCGGTCCTTGTTATATAACGCTCAACCATTCGATGGACTATGAGGCATTGGTTTCCTTCGGAAGCTCAAGGGATTTCCTTCCACCTGCTTTCTGACACTTTTATCCTATCTGACATACTTCATCTTTCAGGTGACTGCCTTTGTTTTCTTATAGCGAGGGTACCCCAGAGCAATATCCTAGTTCCTTTGTTTTGGTGGTGTCAAATAAGGATTACAATGTTTTCCTTATGGAACCACTATGATTACCACAACTTAAGAAATTCCCATTTTCCTACAAAACTAAGCATTTTTCCTCGGTGCCTTAGCGTACCTCTCTTCGTGTGATGAATTGCTATCCCAATGTGCATACCACGTGTCAGGACACTAGTCTCATACGCAAAGAATATGTGACCATGTCTCGGGTTTCTCCTGTCGCTTCTTTGCCCATTTTCTGGTTGGCCCAGTTAGGAGGGCACTGACCGCTATAATTTTCGCCAAATCGAGGAATACCTACATCTTCTTTTTGTGATATTTGTCCTCATACCAGATTTTTTCTATCCGGTGCTCCTAGTTGCATTTCCAGTTTTTAGCTAGTTGTTCAGCCTGTTCCTTTCCACGCACCTTAATGTTATCTTGTTGTGTCCCCCTAGTTCCTATGCTATTTAGGCATCTCAAGATTATTTTGGAGCTAAAAGGGTACGCTTTTATTTCTTAGAACTGCCCGACTTTCAGAAAGTATTTGAATCATTGCACCTTGTACATTTTTTCTTTATTACCTTCATTGAGCAGAAAAGAATTAAATGAACTTCAGCTTGGAAGATAGTTGAGACCAGTAAAACAGAGCTTGCCCTTTTACCTCCGCACCTACTTCCTGTTCTATCTTTGATCCGTCGGTGAACTTATTATGGACCCTTCCTGAAACTGGGGGTTGTTTTTATTCCAAAGAGCTCTGATATTTTATTTACCGCTTGGGTGGGTCTGTTAACTTTGCCTCTCATTTTGTCTGGAACTATAGCCATCTCATCTATTTTAATCATCTCCAGAATTTTTTGCTGGATCTCAACCTTTTATTTCTTTGTATATCAGCAGTCTGTTGGCACTCTCGAATGTGAAATTTTGTAATAACTTTGTAAGGCTGAAAGATCGAGAGTGTGACAAGGGCGGAATAGAGAGCATCGTTCCTCTTATTAAGGCACACTAGTTTTTGTGGATTTTGCAGTTCCTTTTGGGTCTTCTTATTCAGTCAGTGACTTTAGTTATATATGTGACGAAGGTTCTAACCATTGCAGTTATAGCCAATACACCATCCTGGGCAAAGTATTTACTGCATAATCTCTGGCAATTTGTATTGCCATGGTCGTATCACGCCCATGTTTTCTCCATTTGAGCTTTTAGTCATTTGCTGTTAGATTTAGCGTCCTTCTTCTGGTGTGAGGCATATAGATGATTTATCTTACTTTCCCGTTATGATTGTTACCAGGTCATCTGCGTAACTCACAGTATGTTATCAAAAGCTGGTAAGTCTGTGATTAGATCGATTGATACGTTTGAGCAGCGAATTGCAAAATCTAGAACTTCGGACAGGTCATAAATAAAACCTATAAAATAAAAACAGAAGGCTAAGGACGTAGCCAGGTTCAAGAAGGCAATATTGGCAGACTTTGATGTTCATTTTACTATTAGATAGTTGTAAGAATGAACTTCTAAATACACCAGCATCGCAATTGAAGGCCAGAAAGTGGGAAGATATATTGTAAATAATTTTTATTCATCAGATTCAACGCTAGAATTCCCCGAATCAATCGAGTTACCTATGTTCAAGGAATAACACTAATGCCGATCCTACGTAAATATTCAAATGATGTCCAGGAAATTAGGCTGAGATGGCCCGATAAAAATACGCTTTTGTTCCCATCGGCTGAGAAACAAAAAACCAATCCTAATTAGAACTATTTCGGCCTAGGGTCGAGTAGATGTCGGACCACCTCGGAAATAACTGGATTCACGAGTCATTCTGATACACTCAGGAGCCGCTTGGTTTTTATCCGATGATAACACATCCGCCAAAGATGAAAAGTTCGTTGAACTTAAACGTTAAATTTTCAGTTATTCCAATTTATTTTCCCATAAGTACTCTCGATTATTATTCATAGCTTATGTTTTTGCCCGAAACCCTTAGGCGTTATTTTAATGAATGTTTATTTGACTCGCAAATAATAATTTACCTAATTCCTTTCCCGACGAGCATATTTTTTTTTCAACTTCAACAATTTTTCCTTCTAGAATGCTTTGGTAGTTCGTATGTATCGTGTGTTCCCAGTTTCCTCTTCAAATTATGCCACTATCGTCCAGTGGGTTTGATTCTATTGATGTCATATCAATGTCAGGATTAGTTTGGTCAGTTCTGCAGTAATGTCGTTTATTTGTTCTTTTGGCGAGTTTGCGTTTCTATCTTCTAGCACTTCTGTTAAGGTTTCGTCTAAGTCTAGAATTTGTGAACGTGATGTCCCGGGTTTGAGAGTTCCCCCGTTTAAGTATATTTCTACGTCAGATTGAGCATCAACGTTGGTATGTAGAATTAATTAAGATTTTTAGTTGAGATAAAAAAGTCAATGGTACGAGCGAGATTCGATCCCAAGATCTTCGGCTAGATACGCCGCTGCTCCACCACTTGAGCTATCGTGACCTCGATCCACTCGGACGCTAACTTCCCATCTCAACCCCACCTTTTGAATTTTCCCTCCTTTTTGCCATTTTTCAAGTGGTAGAGCAGCGGCGTATCTAGCCGAAGATCCTGGGTTCGAATCCCGCTCGTGCCATTGACTTTTTTATCTCAACAAAAAACCTTAATTAATTGTAATATATTAATTGGTCAAGCGGACCCCGAAATTAGGGAATTTAATAGTTGGTATTTAGTTGTCCTTTTTTGTAATTAATTTCAAAGCTATATTCTTCCACTTTTACTCTCCATCGCAGCAATTTCGATGTACGGCTTTTTAGTGAGAAAAGCCACTACAATAGTGGTCGTAGAAAAAAAGGTGGAACGTTTTGGTAAAGTCTGGGTACTTTAGCATAGGCTTGTTAATCAGAAAATTTTTGCTTATGTTATATGTTCCCAGGTATTCTTGGTCGCATACGTCTATTTTTGAGCTTTTTTTTACATTTTGTTAATGATTTCGTGAGGTGTGCGAAGTCAGTAAATTTTCTATAATAACCTAATAGCCCAAAAAATTCTTTTATTTGTTTGGTCGTTTTGGGGTGAGGGTAGTTTTTTATTCCAATTATCTTGTCGGGGTTAGGTATGACTCCTTCGTCACAATATGCCATAGATAGGCGACTTGATGTTTTAGGAATTCGGTTTTGTCCAGTTGAACTTGTGTCTCGTAACTGTAGGAAAACCTGTTCTTGTAGGCTTGAGCTAAATACAATTGTGTCGTCTAGGTTTACTGTGCATATCTTGTTGATAGTCCAAGTAGTATATGGGCCGTCATTCTTTGGAATGTCCTCGGGGTTTTTTTAGTTCGAAAGGCATTGGCAGTAATTCATTCATATAGGCCACTTTCCGTTGAAAATGCGTCTTCTGTATACTGGCCATGTCCATTTCGATTTGGTGAAAACCGGATGCAAGGTCAATTTTTGTAAAATAACTGCATCGGCCTAATATATCGAGTAGGTCTGTTATGTTTGGTATGGCATATTTGTCTTCTATTGTTTTCTCATTGAGTTTGCTGTAATCTATACCTAAACGCCATTTCTTTTGTTAAGAGGCGTCAAGATTTTTGGAGGCAACCAAACTGGGGCTGAGTATGGGAAAAATGATTAACTTATTTTGATATTAACATTTATTTGATTTGATTATTCACGTCGTCCTTGAAATATTTGTATCTTTAGATTTTAGAATAGAGAGGTATTTCGTGTGTGGTTCGTATTTTGTGCTTATTTGATTTGCAAAGGTTAGTTTATCTCCGTCTAAGCAGAAACTATCTGAAAATTCCGTCACTAGGTTGGTTATAGCATTTCTTTTTCTTCAGAATATAAATATTCTATCCTAATTTTATTGAGGTCAAATTTGGATTTGTTTTTAGTCATCATATTGAAGTTGGTAGTCCCTTTTTGTACAACGAAGTCATTAATGTCTTCAACCGTAATCGGGTCTTCAAACTTTATTTCTATATGATTTCGGTGATGTTTCTCACCACACAAAGGGCTGTGTTATTTTTTGCGTTTATCACTCCATCAGGGATTTCTAATTTATTTTAATGTTTCCTAATAACGCTTGTCCGTTACAGATATTTTTTATCTTAATGGGAATGATTTTTTAGGAATTTGCCTCTATTAACAATCCGGTTTGTGTGATGTTCTGAGTGGGTCGAATCGGATTGTTCGTCCATTGAATCAGCATCATCCAATCTTTGGAGATAGGCAATTGGGCATTCTTTCCCATATATTTTTATTTTTTGAAAGGTCAATTTTAGTTTTCAGTATTTTAATATTGTCAGACCCTAGTGATAGGTCGAACTTTTGGTGAAAATTAAACATAAAGAATTCTAGGTCTGATTTCTCAGCGATTGAGAGATCGTTTGAATTCAGAAGTGTACTGTAATTTTCCTTTGAAGAGCCATGAACTGTGATCTCTTCAAATGGCTCGTAGTTTATTTTTGTATTGAAATATTTTCAAAATTTGGCTAATGCCGGATTTATAAATGACCTTGATGATGATGATGATTTTTAAAATTTGTGTTCTTGTCGGCTATATAAGGAAGTTTGTCGTGTTGTGAAGTTGGGCCTACTTCTAAAAGAGTTCAGGTCGGGGTTCGACGTTTTTCCCGTGTGTTGTCCAAAACTGGGATTTTGAGAAGTGTCCTTGTCGATATGCTCATCCGTGTTACTGGGGATAGAGATGGCTTTCAGTTCTTGTATTTAAAAGGATGGCGATTTTGATGTGAATGTTCGTTCTAAGAGTAAAGTTGGCGGTTTTGTTGGTTTTGAGGAAATGGTGGACGCTTTTAACAGTTTTGAAGGAAGGGTGGGCGGTTTTGGTGATTACAGTTGATATTGTTGATTGGTTTGTTTTTGAATATTGAAAGTCATAATCTCTCAATGTCCATCAGTGTTTGTGGGTTTCTGGTGGCCATGTTATTTCGCCAGGGTTGTCTGAGACCCGATATTACAATTAGTTTTTCGTTGTAACCTCCGATTGTATTAACGTTGGTGTTGTTTTCTGTTTAAAGTTTGGATTTGTAAGTTCCGAACTTTTCTATTATTTCCTTCGTATATTCTAGTGGATCGTGCATTTAAAATTTAATATTTCGTATAATAAACTATTTATTTTTAATGTACTCCAATCTCCAAAATCTGAATCTTGGAAGATTACTGCCGCTCTTCCGAATAATTTTCTTTCAATCGCGCGGAAAGGACTTCTCTTTGCGCGCTCGCTGATTGCGGGAACGATCGAATTCAGAATCGAAGTTACTTTTTTGATAAAGGGTGCTATTTTTTCGGATTTCCTTCATAGTTCGGAATACTATCAGTAAAGACTTTTATTTCTGTAAGGGACGCCATGTTACGTACACTAATGTCTGTCAAAGAAAGGTTGTTTAATTGTGTGATTAATTGCTCAATAGTGAATTGGACTTACAAACGTAGATTGCAGAAGATCTAGTAGCTCTCGCAGATTGCGGTAAGATGTACTTTGTTCCGGTGAAACTAGTCCTTTTCGACTGTGCCAGTTATAACTTTGATCCAATGAAACTTGTTTTTAAAAAACATTATGTTTTATTAAACTTTACTATAAAAATTACATAAAATATTATGACGAGGATGTGAACAGGATGCGACTTAAATTTTCTCTGAGAAATGGGGGAGAGGGTCTATATAGCCTCTGTTGATCTGCTGAGTCTGCAGGATCTTTTAACGATGACAGCAGCAACCGTTGTTTATGTAACTTTATATATATATACCTTAATTTGCACTTTTTACTTATACTTTTTTAGTATTTTCTTGTGTAACCATGGTTTATAGATCAAGATTAGTAAATATTCTTTGTTTGCATTATTTATTCCCATTGGTGCGATTTAACACGAGAAATACTCTACAGAATACTGCATATTCCTAGATCACCCTTTTGACTACTAACCTAATTCAGGGTCGATAGGCACTAAATATTCCGCCATCGACCATCTCACACTAATCACTCATATTCACGCTAATCAATACATTTACTATCCACACACTAGAGTACACGAAAATATTGGGACTAGAAACAATAATATTGGGCTACCCAAAAATTTTGCCCAGCGGAACTCTTTCACAGAACAAAATTCCTCCATTCCAGTCCATTCCTAATCTGGCGATGGAACGGGAAATCACCATGAAAATTCGATTGACGTTCTTAACTTTAATTACAATATCCGGAACACAAAAATCAAATTGGACAGAACGGAATCAAGGTAGTTAACACTCGAGCCCAATTCAAAAGTAACAGTTTTAACATCATTGATTAATGAATTAATTGGAAAGGTGAGGTTGCATGCACAATTTGTATGTTGCTTTTAATTAACAAACAATAATGGAGACAATAGATGGTGACGATGTTGGGTTCAACCTCTAGACAGCTTTGATATGTCGTTTTGGTGGCTGTATAAATATAAAATCCGGATTCGCATAGGTAAGTGGTGGCAGAACGAAGAACACACAAGCGGTTGATATTTTTTGTTTTACAGACGGAGCCAAAAATGGGGGTAAGTATCGGACAAACTGGAGTCTGAAGTAATGTCTATCATACATTCCTATTCACTTGAAGATATATAGACTGATTGTCTTTGTCGTAACTGAAAACGGGTTGACCACCCATACATGGTCTATTAAAGAAATATAACCATAAAAAAATTTCCTTAGGGTTAGTAGAAAATAAAGTTTGTCACAATACATGCCAAAAACTCGCAATAACAATAGATTAACTAATTAATACACAGCACCAATTTTATTCTTGCATTTGGTATTAACAATTCTTTAGAATTGATAAAGCAGTTAAAGAACATAAACATACTTAAAAACTATGTTTTAGTATCATTTGATGTTACTAATTTATTTACAAATATCCCTGTTATAGAATGTACGAAACTAATAAAACAAAAATTTATGGAGAACTCTGTTAATGAATTTGTAAAAATGATATAATAGACCACTTAAATATATACCTACTATCTAATTATTATAATAAATAAATTCTAATCAATTTTGTGAAATCGGGTCTCTATTATGCCCACGTTAAGCCGAAATATTCTTGGGCAATAAAAATGTCTTTTCAAATCAAATAAAAATTAATTAAATCTCTCCTTTTTTTGGAAATGCTACGTAGACGATATTTTGTATATATGGTTGGGGAACACTAGAACATATAAAAAAATTTCTACAATTAATTCATTCTTTACACCCTAGTATAAATTTTTCATTGGAAATAAATAAAGATGGATTTTTAAATGTTTTAGACTTAAATCTTTCATAATAAATAACTTAATTGCAATAGAGAATTATTAATATATAGAAAACCCGCAACTACAGACACAATGATACCAGCACATTCTTTTCACCCATGGACCCAAAAAGTCGATAGCTCACAGACAGTATATTGAAACTCCCATTAACACCTGCTAATTTAAAAAAAAAGAAATATAAATTTTAAAAAAGGATTACAAAGTATTATAATCTTAGCTAAAACCAATAGACATTAATTAATATTTACTGAATGGTTGTTAGTAAAAAGAATAACATAATTGACTTTAAAAGAATCAACAATCCGACTCAGCCACCCCTCCAAAAATGAATGTTTTGGTTTTCGTTGCATGGCATACATTGATGAACTATTGGAAAAAGTAGATAAAAATCTTAAACGAGAAAGATTCAGAGTAGATTGGTACGTCGTGTTCACTTGGAAATAACCTCTCAGAACATAAAGACAAGGCTGACAACTTGTCAAAAAGCGGGGTTTACCATCTTAATTGTAATGATTGCGATATTAAAGATAAAGGACAAAGCGGCAGAGAAATTTAAACGAGAGTTAAAGAACATTTGCCTAAATCGAACAAATTTTTTTTAATTTAAGGACCATCTAAATGAAACAAAACTCAAATTCAATTTAAATTTACATACAACAGTGTTTCACAGTTTCACCAAGGAGAAGGAAATAGATTGGTTTAAAAATTTTAAAATAAAAACATGTAACATAAAGCATGGAGATAAATGGGTAAATAATATTTAATATCTAAATATAATATTCATATCTACATCCTATTTAACTAAATAGTATTTTACACACAAATTAATCAGTAATTTAAAATTATTTTCTTACAGTATTTATTATGATAATATTTAGTTGTGTTGTAATTCACGTTTGTCTCACATTCAAAATTCAGCGAAATCAAAATCCACCTTTTCATTGCAACGACACGTTGCGAGGCATCGTCGGGTTCATTCTTACATTTCATTTTGAGGGAAGTGTATGTGATCTGTGTAATCTGATGATGAGCGTTTAATGCTTGAAATCTGGATTGTTGAAAACAACTCACTGTGAGTAAGAACTATATTTTAAAGTAGTTGAACAACCAACTCACACCATCTTTATAATTTCTAATAGCTCTTGTTTCCGCCCAATCACAATCAGATATACCGTAACGGTTACCCAAGTGCGAATGTCATCTGTATATTGTTTCTTGTCGGAATTTTCCTACTCTTCTGTAACAATGGTTGTATTTTATTTTTCAAAGCCAAAGCTTACTAATAATCAACGGGCTTTCTCTGTTTATTATTGACATGATTTGATTAAGTACTTATGTCTACCTTCCAAAATGTTGTCAAATTACTTGAAGAAATGTTGCTTTATCAGGTTAATTCATGATTTCGAAATGTAAATAACAATTACCCTAGAGACACTTTGGATTTTTTCTAGTCACCTGTCGCTTCTAATTTACAAATTAAAATAAACAGTTTCGGTCTTTTGTCCATGAAACCAGCTACCATGCTGCGATTCATTAGGGCGTGAGGCATGGCGTGAACATCATTGTTCACGGTATGACAATGACCGTTTTAGAATCTATTAACCAATTGACTCCGCCCCGCCCCCACCAATGGTACCATTCTACGATCTTCCTTCGTGGCGGAATTAAAAAAATCCAAATCGATCTGCGGCTGGGCCGTAGCTTTCTCATGGGAGCTGAAATGAGCGTTCATTAAATAAACTGGCATTTACACGGCTAGAACATGAGCAACACGACTTTTCATGTATAATGGCTCCTCGATGGTCCTAACTTTTCCACCTCAGAGAAACCGCCCTTTGGACCACCAGTTAATTAACACCTTGTAAACGCAATTCCAAGATTGTTATTGTTAATTGAGATAAACGTTATTAAAATCAAATAATTTTCATATTATGCACATGGTAAACAATACTCCGGACTTATACATATATACTTGGTTAGAACGAAGCCTTTGTAGGTACTGTCAGTATGTACCTGTATTGTATAACTGTGAAGGTGGCGCTTGATCGAAAGGTCGACAGATTAATTGGCCAAGAAACTTCAATTAGAACAGCAACCTTTAGGAATAAGTTTACGGATCAATGGGATTGTAAATCAGGACAGTGAAATGCGAAAAAGTTAGATACTTAGAGAATCATCGCAGGAACTAACGGTAAAATTACCAAACCTAGGGTCTGTTGGCTGGACACCATGGCAATATTTTATTATTCACAATTAAATACAGAATAGAAATGATTTAAAATTACTACTTTACGTTGCGAGATTTCTGACATTCTCTAAGTCTATTAGTGAATCGAGGTGCCATTACGAAAAGAAAGTACAGTGGGAATCTCTTGTACCCATCAATTAGGACGACGCGAGATGAAGGGGAAAAGTGAAGTAAAGTTGTAAATGAATGGGAAAAACTCTTTGTCATCTTTGTCGACACAGCGTAATTTATACAAAACCATTCCAATTTCATTCGAAAAAAAAATCGGCGGATGAAACACTTTATACAGTATTGTAATAACACAGTTCATTTAAAATGTTGTTGAAAGAAAATCCTTTTTTTATATACGGATTTAAAATTTAGCGTAACACGGTAAACGCCACTCCCGCTAAAATGAACAGCTAAAATGACATATTTACGCCATTTGGCGCTGTTGATGTCAATTGGCGATAGGGGAAATGTTCTCATGGTAAGACAATTTTACCTTTAGCAAAACGTAACGTACTTTTACTAGGAGAATTTAATCTACGATTGGGGTTTTAATTGAATGACATGTGCGTGAATGAGAATGTCAGGATTTTCTAAAGATTTTATTAAATTCGATATTTTTTGCTTAATTGCTTGCCGTGTAGGTATCGTGATAAACAGTATCCCCCAGTTGCGGCACTGGTCTTGCTGATTCTAAGTTTCTTGTTCTTTGATTATTGGCTTTGATTAGGTTATTTTATATTAATTTTATAAGGTCGTCAAGTTGTTTAGACGAAAGATTTTTCATGTTATTTTTAATTTTAATGTTAGTGGATGCTGTAGGTTTGTTTTTAATTTGTGTAAAGGTGCAGATATTCTGCCCAAGAATAGCAACGATGGAGTTGTTCCTCTTGCCGAATGTTCCGCTGGATTTAAGGCAGAAAAAAAAAATTTCCCTCATTTTTATGAGAATCCGAATGGTATGCTCTAAGGCCTAGTACGCACTGGAATTCTTTGAGTCGACTCTTTGAATCTCCGGAGAGTCTCGGTTACGTCTAGCCTGAATCCGGCCCCGACTCATTGTTGCGATAATCTGGTGTGTTTCGGACTCTTTTGAATCCCATCCGATGTGGGATTCTTTGACTCAATGTTGCGCAACATTTGCCAGTGCGGACGTGAATCGGAACAAGCGCTCTTGCTTCGTTTATTTAGTTGACGTTCTAGTGAGTGTTTTCTTGAAGATTTTGATACTGTCTTGTATTAAAGGTATGTTGTGAGTACCGAGTTGACTTTGCAGTTTATTGAAGATGTCTTCAATTCCCATCGGTGTTTGTGGGATGTATCATTCACGGAATACAGAAATTGGGAATTGAAAAGCCAAACATTGAACGGTTTAACCCAAAAATTCAGTGTTTCCGTCACCGAAATTGACAAAAAAATGCGCACATTAAAATGGTAGTTTTTTAATGCACTTCCGATTGGATGCACTACGTACAATGCAAAAAAGAGCAAGGGAAATTCCTGAGAGCTAGTTCCCCCGTCATTTTCGCAGGCAATGATGAATGTGAACTGAATCTTGGTCTGGACACGGTTCTTTGTCGCGGAGCAGAGTCGGGGCTGCATCGCAACAATGAATCTACGCAGCCCCGACTCTGCCCCGCAGCATAAATCGATTCAAAGAATCTCAGTGCGTACTAGGCTTAATACATGTTTTGATACCGGATATATATCGTTTTGGTAACTTTGCTTGAGGATAGTGAGATATTTAAGTTATACCTAAATATATGTGTTATAAGTTGTATCTAAATTAAAAAGAAATTTTTTATAAATTTAGGAGAGAAAACAAGTCTGTGTATCAGTGATGATGTAGGTTGGTAAACCAATGCCAGTTTTAAAAGTGAAATGACTAATTGAGTTGTATGTTTACATGGGATAGCAAAAAAGTATTTACTAAATGCCTATATTGCAATTAAAATGAATTTATTACCCATACTTGACGTTGGAAGTGGACTGTGAAATTTAAATATAATTTGGGAGTTTTAGTTTGAAAGGCTTGATGAAATGGATGATATTTGGCTTTACTCTGTCACATTGAGCGATACGATTTTTTATGGCTTTGTTTATGCTAGGTATGTAAATAAATTTCTTATTCGTTGTATAGTTTTTGTGCTCTAAGATATCCCCCGTAAGCGTTATTAAGAAAGTAATGAAACAACTGACCTTTCATAGACTCCGGTACAATCAATCTCGTTATATTCTCATCATTTTTTGGAATGTACAGTGTTTACATTTGGGTCGTGGCTATTAAATTTACAGGAAATGTATGGGTCACCTAATTGAGAGTTAATCTAAAGTTATCGAATAAAGAAGGCAAACATTTTAAAAGTGGGTAAAAAATGTGACATATTCATTATTATCATATTCACGTTCTAATTGAGAAAATCTTGAAAGGTAATCTGCTACGCTATTATTCCTACTCTTTACGTAATGGACGTCAAAAGAAAAAGGATCTAGTTCTGCTATGCGACACATGGCTGCTTTACTTAATATTTTGGTTCTATCTCCTTTGAAAAACTCAACAATACCACTGCAATCAGTAAAGAAAATTAAGGGTTTGTGTATTAAATAACATCTAAAATGTAAACTAACAATAACTGAAAAAGTTCTTTTTTTGTAAGTGATGTAATTTTTTTCTGAACCTTTTAACGTTTCAGAATAAAATGCTAGGTTTAGCTATATTATCCTCATTGAATTGCCAATAACATGTGTGGTTTTTGTGTAAACCAAAAACTGTTGAAATTCGGTGCGCTCAAAAGAGGAGGTGATGTGAAAATTTCCTTCAATTTTAAAAAGGCTTGTTGACAATCTATTTAATATTAATTTAGAATTTTTGTTTTTTAATTTGTGTAAAGGTGCAGATAATTTTGGATTAAGGATTCAATGTGTTTATCTCTAATTGATATTCCCAATTTAAAACATAGCATAAACAAATATTTATTGGTAAAAACAATGAGACAAATTAAGGGCAGAATTTTATTTTATCGAGAAAATGAAAAAAAAAAAATCAATTGGGTGGATTTTTTTGCCTGTCAATGTATATACAGTAGATTTGCCATTCCGGCCCAACTGTAATATTATATCCAAATGACGTTCAATTGCAGTAATTACTTATACTTATAAATAACCAAGTGTTGTAGGTGACATATTCATAGATGAGTTTAAAGGTATCAATAGGTTTAAGCAGACTTTAGGCCTTTAATCAGAGTATTTTTTCACCGATTCTTGGCGAATTAATTGTAAAAACAATCCGTTCAAATCGAGTTTCATTAAGTAACTGAAAAACGTGGATGAAATTTGCCGGCTTTTAGGCTACCGTGGATCCGGCCTACATGAGGCAGGAGCTCCCCTTAATAAAGATAAT
Organism: Cimex lectularius; assembly: GCF_000648675.2. NCBI lineage: Eukaryota > Metazoa > Arthropoda > Insecta > Hemiptera > Cimicidae > Cimex > Cimex lectularius. The sequence goes on along the minus strand of NW_019392671.1, from coordinate 1,599,796 downwards.
AAAGGTGGGTTACCCTATACTTTCACCATAACCTTCATTACGTCTCCAATTGAAGACGATTGTTTCAAATCGCTTACAATTCCCAAGTAAAGATTTCCCGTTCACCGTTACTCCGTTAACCTCACGGATGATCTGTCGGAGCAATTTGTTTTTTTACGTTTCCACTCGAAAGTATCCATACCGTTTAAAAATTATTTAAAAAAAAGATTACTTGGCAATTACAATATGGAATGAAAAGCAAACATTGTGTGTGTGTGACAATGTAAAGTTTGTGAGAATTCCATTTGCGGCCTCCAGGGCAATGAACCTGTAAATTGATCTGTCTTGGTTTTTCTGAAATCTTTCCGACCCACCACTGAAGACTGCTAGATGGCAATACTCGTCCGACAAACTGAAAGAAAGAAAAAATACTGAAAGTGCAAGTCCTTGAAATTTCACGTCCGAGATAGTTTATTCGTATCATCATATCTTTAAAATGAAAGAATGCAAGTGCAAATTATGAAGTTATAAGAGAATCTGAACATTACTGATTCGTATCTTTCCATCGTCATTGTCAACACCACTGATTCTTCAACTTTTATCATCATTCTCAACACCATTAACATCATATTTAGACTTATCGGAAGTTAAAAAATAATTTCTATTTTTTGTTTTCGTTGAGGAATATTTATCACGGTAGGGCAAACTGGCGAAGCTACTGAATCTCAATTTCATTGGTTGATAGGTAGAGACTGGTGAAAAGGATAGTTATCAGTTTCAGAGTAGGTCATACTTGGTTTAAACACACCTACTTTGGGGCAAAACTATCCATATGAGTTAAAAGGATCAATGGCGAAATAAATATTCTTTTAATAATTTGATTTCTAAAAGAGGATTAAAAAACACGACATGACTGCTGAATCCACCAAGCTATTGTTTCAAGTTAGTTGGTTGTTAGCCTGAAGCTGGTAAAGGGGATAGTTATCACTTAATAGTATAGTTAGGTCGTACCCGGTTTAAACACGGACACCTACTTTAATAATGAGCTCGTACCAATAAAGCATCATGGTATGCAGTCTTGGCTCTATTAAAGAGCGAGTAGGTATGCTTCGGTGGTTTGTTCTTCTTTTCAGTAGGTAGTATAATTAGGGGTACTGGCATTCCAAAATTCGTGAAGTATTGCTTTTTGACATATATATTTTCCACGTTCTTTCAAGTCATGATGCTGTTATTAAGGATAGAAGATAATTTGGTTACACATATCATAAGCTAATAAGGAGCGGCAAAGCTACCTACAGCGAGCTTGAAGCGCACCGTTGGTCCGCACTCATGCTGAAAAAGGAAATAGTTATCAGGCTAGAATTGCCTATGCGCGGCTTAAACACGGAACCCAATTTTAAAACAAACCGCTATTACCAAATAGACTTTTTGGTCGGTAAAGCTAAGTACTATCTCGTATACTAGAACTACATATTTTAGGAAGGAAGAAAACTTTCCTATTTGCTTTGGATCTTGGTATTCTTACGAAAGATATTGAAAGAATAAATGATATGTAGGTTATCTACTTTTGAGATAAACGCTCGTACCAAATAGACATCATGGAATATACTATTGGCTCTATATAAAGTGCGAGAAGACTACCCTATTGCTCGGTTCTTCTTTTTGGGCAGATATCATAAGTCTCATATACATTTATTCCCAATGCCAAGTTCTAATCCAGAACCGCTAGCGTGACAAATACGAGGCTGACGCCCTAACCACTCGGCCACCTCGTTCCCTAGAATAGAAGGGACCGGTAATTTTAGTGTTTGACGAGGAAAAGTATGCAAATCGAAATGTGAAAAAAACACTGAAAGAAGGTGTGCTATAGTTGAGACTCCAGGAAATTTTTCGGGAAAACTGAATTTTCTCCACTTTCACGCTGATAGAGATAGGATGAACATTTTATTTTTTAGTGTAATAATGCAATATCTTGTGCTTTTTTTGAGGTTTGACAAGTTTCGCAAACATTTCTAAACAGCATGGCTAGCAAAACTACATATGTTCTCCGATATAGAATTAGGAAGAAAGTATTTCAGGTTACACCGCTCAAGTAAAACAGGTTTTTGTTGTTTTATTATTTTAATAAAATTATGTCATTTCTGTGTTTTCTGCTATAGAAGAAATTTACATGTACAACTTGGTAGAGTCTTGAGGAAATCGAAACAGTTAACAATTGCTGTTCTGTCCTTTCATCGTGACGGAGTTAAAAATAAATTTGTCATCCGTTATAGGCTGAACAATTGGGCATTAAGGAGTCATATTTGTACACGAAACTCAACATAGCTAGTGGCAATATCTGAAGAGCTCTGAAGAGCGTGTTAGGTATTTGTGAGTAATTGTAAGTCAATATTTAACAAGGTCCCAAACACATACAAACTACCCGTGAATGAATGTACAAAAAAGAACTTCCCGCTTTGTTACAGGGAAAGAAATGCTCCAAACTATCACCTGTCATCCTTAACAAACTACTACGTAACCAAAGCAAACATTCTTTTAAATCATTTTCTAATGACAACTTTTGGCTCTCATATACCGGTTTTTTTACATATTTTATTACACGATCTTTAATGACTTTGCAACGTTGTTAAATATTCCTTGGGTTTAACAAACGTGGATCAACATTAGATTAATGTGCTAGTTCGATCAATCCAGTTGAAATCATCAAACAAAGCAAAGTGAGGTTTTTCCTTGGCAACCTTCTGGAATATATTATTTTCATAATTTGGGGCTAATGTATACAAACATGACATGTATGTATAGTAATGTTTTAATAAACTAGACCTTTCTGGTTGACAAATATATTTCTAAAGCTTGACAATAAAAAAAAAGAACTTTACACATTTTAATTCAGATATCGTGAGATGCGGTCGGGTGTGATGTAGGTTTCAGAAAAACATTTTCTTTATCGTGCCAACGTTTCGATCTTTTATTGAGATCATCTTCAGGGTCTGGGATTTACAAACGATGTTTACATTTAACAAATACATTTAGGATGTGGATAAGTGAATTTATACAATGCAAAATATATTTTATATTCAAACAAAGTATTTCTACTCACTCAAAGTGTTTGTCTTCTGTGTAATTGTGCCATCCTTGCTTGTCCTTTGAGTGACTTGGTCACAGACACGGAGGCCATGTCATGAGAAACCAGCCAATGCTGGCACTCAGTGTGACGGATTAAGACGCAATATTAAAAGGAATATTGAGGACGTTGAGGATAGTGAGGTTAGTGTTGTAATAAGGAGCTTTGACGATTTGTCTGAGGATTTTTGATTGGAAGTATTGCATGCGCAGGATGTTCGAAGGCTTCGCAGAACCCCGAAGTACCACTCCGGATGTTCAAATTGGTCGTATCTTAAGATCAACTTATTTTGCATAAGTTAGATTAGTGTTGACGGTGAGGACGGATTTCGGTCAAAGAAGTCTTCATAGTGGTTCAAGCGTTCTGTTAAATTGTGGATTCTGTATCTTGTGTGGAGTCCTGGCATTTCAAGTATCCTCTCCAGGTATGTATATGAATTAAATGGAAATCGGCATCTCTTTGTTGTTGATGTACAGTGGAGGCTTTTTTGCTTTTCAAAGTGAACGTACACTGAGTAGATTTTTTTTTCATATAGTCTTGTTTCCAATTTTTGCACCAGTCTTCGAGAAGACGTTCTTGAATATTGAAGGTAGCTTGGAATGTATACGATTTAGAATACAAAATTGCGGCATTGTAGGTAAAGGTCATGGTCTTAGAGTGGATCGGTAGGTCAGCAGTATAAATGATAAAAATGATGGGACCATCGTTACTCCCTTGCGGGAAGCGGGTTTGTAATTTTGAGAACTCGTTACTCTACCTCACTACCAAATAGCAGTCAGTGGAAATATAGTAAATTTCTTATGGATTCAAATACAAATATGCGATTTAAATCTCATTCTTTAAAATTCTTTGAAGATGATGTTTATATATATATATATATCTATATATATATATATATAGAGCTAATGATAATATTTCTGCGTGTTAATGTTGTCACAAACTTTTCTTAGTGTAGTTGATGAATGGAATTTTATGTTAGTTTTATTTTATTTTACTCTCAACTTACAGTGTTTTAGTATTGAAACTTGTCAAACTGAAGTCAACCCTTTTCGAATAACTCAGTTTTAAATTGATATTTAAGGAACTCCTAATAGCTTTTCAATGAACATGCCGAGTCCGCAGGCAAGGTCCCGTAGTGGTGAAGAAAACGTAAGCCAGCGGTAGCAGAAACGAAATGTGAGATGTAAGAGAGCTAATAGAAAAAATAAGAAATGGATTTAAGTACGACTGGCATGGAGAAGGGGTAGATGACTGGTGCGGTCAGTTGGATGTAACAGTTATTCGAGAGTGAACGGGATGAATGTGCGTCGTGTGGCCTCGTGGCTTCTGAAGCCCAACCCAAAACAGGATCTAGAAGATGAAAAACCCTGTTATAGGCAAAACGGTCTAAATGATAATCAATATTTTTCTTTACAATAAATGTGTGGTATTTAGTGACCGTTAATTAATGATTATTTGGAGATCATGAGATGCGGTCTGGTGCGACGTAGGTTTAGAAAAACATTTTCTTTATCGTGCCTTTCGATCTTTATTGAGATCATCTTGAGGGCCTGGGATTTATAAACATTGTTTACATTGTACGTGATAAAATACGTATAAGATGTGAAAAAATAAATTTATACAATGATAGAAATTTTAGATTTAATCAAAGTATTTGTACCCACTTAAAGTGTTTTTTCTGTGTAGATGTGTCATTGATGTGTGTGATGAACAACTAGATTTTATTACAAATAACTCTCAACCTGCTCAATTTGTGAAGTTAACATATAACATCCAAAAGATCATTCTAATTTGATAACAGAAAGAAAATTAAAACCGTATACATGATAGGTAATTCCATTATAAAATATAAGCCACTCTGATCAGGTCCGCAATTATATCAAAGTTCGTCCAAATTTATGTGCATTCATTCACATTATATGACAAATAAAGATGAAAAAAAAAGAAAAAGAAAAACCATGTTATACATCAGTGATTATCTGGTTTAGTTGCTCTCAGCCCGGGTAAACGTCAAACATCGCCAAGTTAAATAGTAATACTATAAAATAATATTGAAATTAATAAGAATACTAATAACAAGAAATAATAAAATTATAATAATAAAAATAAGAAGAAGAATAATATGGAAATACTAGCTTTATAACCCGGCATTCCCCAGGAAGATAATAAAAAGTGTTATTTAACTAATTTTGAATATACATATTGCTATTGCTAGAAAGGAGCATGTACATAACTTAAATGAATACAATTGAATGTTTGATATGAATGATTGTATTTAGACATCATATTAGATATTTACATGTGCAATATTATTTTTGTTTTGGATTACATTGATTTAAATTGTAATTTCTGTTGTATTCATTGCAATGCTTTTGGATATTCAGTGTTTTTGATGATTCCATTTGGCATATATAAGACAACAAATCCCCTTCCTGAAGCAAGCAACATATAATTGTTCATGAGAAAACTTGGATTCTCTTAATTCAATCCACACAATAGCAATAATTGATCTTGTGATATGTTTACCATTACTGCAAATTGGAAAAAGCAATTCGGTCGTTTTTGCGACTGTATTGTATCAGTAGTTTTGAAAGGCCCGGGAAACGTGTATCCTACCGGTGGCCCGACTGGACAACTCACAGCTGAGAAAAGAGATGTGAAAATGGACGCCAAAAATTCCTGAAATCTCCCTTTTTTCGTAAATCCTTACACCCATTATTATATTCTCTCAACCCGCCCGGGACTAAAAAGAAAGTGTGAAAGTTTTATTGTTTTATAATAGCCTAAATACTAATGGAAACGCATTTGGCATATGCAGTTTTTTGATATGGCTACCACCTGATTATTTTAGTGAAGTGACTTGCATACATCTCATTATTCCTCAGGCGTCCTTTTCACGATTTTGTAGCTCTTTTCGATTATGTATAACAGCTGGACAGATGGAAATAAAATTGAAGAAAGTGAGGTTGATGACACTATTAACACTCACATTTAGGTGTGATGTTGAGTAATGTAATATGTGAAGCGAACAAACACATGTACAATATTATATAAATTTGATAAAATTTATCAAATTAAATTCATCCTATGTAGAATGGCTAGATGTACGATAGTACGAAGCCAAGGGGGGCTTAGGAAAAAAATTCATCCTTTTATAATAAAATTAACTTTCATTCAATCAATGATCAATCGATCTATCAATCAATGAAACAGATTTTTCACTTTTAACATCATTATTTTGCAAATGTAACTCACGCTTTTGCAAACTAAATACACACTTCCACAAATAAATCATACACCTTTTTCCAAATTATATTGACTCTTTTGTTAAACAAATTCCCTCTTTTACAAACTAAACTCACAGTTTTTGAAATAAATCATATTCACTCTGTGTATATTAAATTCACTCTTTTGTATCGATTTACAAAAGCGTGAAATCGATATGCACAAGGGTGAATTTGTTTCGAAAAAGAATGAATGTTATTTGCCAAACGATTAATTTAATTTGCAAAAGGATGAATTTGGCAAAAGAGTGAATTTGATTTGGAAATAGGTGAACTCAATTTGAAAAAAGAGTGAATTTCATTCGGAAAAAGAGTAATTTTCATTCGTAAAAGAGTGAATTTAATTCACATAATTGCCTTTTCCCAAATGAGTAAGTATCCCCATTTTTTCTTCAAAACTGTTTACTTTTCGTACGTACTAGGTACGTAGCTAGAATAAACTGTAATTTAAATATAAATAGAGATGCACTAAAATGTTTTAAAAAAGCGTCCAGTGGTAATGTTAGCCGGTTATATGTGCAAAAATATCATTTATATATCTATGTATAAAACCAAAATCAAATGGACATTCTTTTATATCATATACAATGTTCCCTGAAAATTATAAAGAAAATAAATGATAATGAATATTTTGTTATTATGGTGAACGTTTAATTATTCAAATCGTGAAAATAAAATCCTGGAAAAAAATCCGCTGAAATATTTGTTTACCAATCATTCGCCTTGTGTACGCTTTTCGCTATCTGCTGTTGTCGTCTTGGCGAAAGACTGATTTTAGCAAAATCCTTTCGGATGGGAATAGGTCGGAGATAAATAATTTCTCACGCCTTTTATCGCATAGGCTAAATTTAAATTTCTCCGCGATGGCGCTCTCTTTACGTCTTTACAACGGGATTTCCTTCTTGTTTGCTTAGAAGGTCTTCTAATGGATCGAATTTATATTTAATGGAAACCTTTTCGAAATGCCTGACTAAAATAAATGCCGTAAATTTAAAAGTTAATGATAAGCAGGGAAATAAAGGGAGACAAGAGGATAGGAATTTAGAACTCTGATTCGGACTAGTAGGAGAATTGGCGTAATAACAGGTCATTATTTGGTCTTCTAGCGGTTAACTAGACCATGTCAATCTCTTTTCTTTCTTAAGTTATTTTATCTTTAGGTTTTAGACAAAATTCACAAATTGCAACATTATTAGCAAAAGGGGGCCGAAACATAATTTCAGTCCGTATAATTAAAAAACGAAGAAGAAGCAAATAAAAAGAACGTGCCTGGAGAGAATGGAAGCAAAAGGCATCTCGTATATAATTATTTAGCTTGTGGAGAAACTGTTGTTGCCCCGACTTGTAAATAGTGGGCCTCTAGAAGATTCCCGGAGTGGTTGAATGATTAAGTCTTTTCATTTTAACAATTCCTTATTGAAACCGGTTCCAAACGGAGGTTCCATCACCAGTGTGCATCGCGCGGCCTGCGGACCCTCTGTTCATCCGTTCGCCGTCTTGTCACACGAGGATCACCTTCGATGGAAGGTCATCCTTTTTTTTCACTTTTGCCTTTGTTTAAATTGGAAACTTTCTCTCGTGACTCATAAAGTTTCGATATCAGTACGCCAATAAGTTGATGGCCATAACAAAAAATATGTTTTTAATTTATATAAACATTTTAAGTTAAAAGTTTAGAAGGTTTATTATGAGAGTTATTTATTAATTGACCTTAATGCACTGGTAGAGCAAGTTAGCTGAACCATGAAAGAAAAAAAGTAATTTTGAACCAATTGATGCTGCACTAAAAAAAGACTCCTGGAGTATAAACTGGTTAAAGTTTAAAAAATCAAGAAATAGAAGCCAAATAAGTATATCAATCAATTCCAGTAATGTCAAAACAAGGTTGCCCTATGGGGGGAGGGGTACTATCACCTCTTACGGCTATAGGTGTTTGACGATTGATTATAGAGCTAAATATGCTTAGTTATTTAAACCTATTGCTCGTTCTTTGCATTTATTTTAATTTTCCTCTTTTTGGGAAATATGTCAAGGCACTACAAATAGTTTCAAATGTTTCTAAATGTAGTGTGATGGTAAGGATTGCTGAATCATAAAGTGAGAAGGCCTGTTTCTTGAAGAATAACTTACAATATTTTTTAATGTACACCAGGTAAAGAAAAGGGATAAAAATGCTCCCTTGTGAAACGCCAGCTATAACTTTGAATTAATATGATGTTAAGACTAGCTAGGGCCTTGCAGCGGTTACAGTAAGACGTGTTTTATTTTCCTCCGGCTAAGCTCGACTTTTTAGTGGTTTTCACAGTATCAATTTAAACTTTTTTTGCGTAAAGAACCACAGATCTATCGGCTCTGGAAAGAGTATTAGCTGTAAATTCGGCATCCTTCTGTTTCGATCTTCTATTGATTTGACAGTAGAATTCGGTGGTGTTTATTGGCCTAAGAGTCGTCGAACAGTGCTTCACGGAAAATGGCGTAAAGCCGAACCCAGTTAGAGATGTTGGTTTCCCAATAAGAATGTGTGTATTTAAATTATTCTCCATACATACAGGGTATCAACCTTTGGTTTTCATAAAAAATAATCAACCTGGAAAAAATTAGCTATTGTAGTTAAGCTAGTTAATAAGCTTATAGAAAGTGAAAAATAACCCATCTTAACAGTCACGCTATTACATAATATAATACCATATACAAATAGAGGTTGTATTTTCTTGTACAACACCGTTTCTTCTTCTTCTTCTTAGGATCTTGAAAAGTCACATTACATAAATACGTACGAAACAATGATTTATAAATTTCTGTAGAACATTTAGTTTTATTGCCTGTGGTGTTAATCATAAGAATGTACCTCTATTTATATTACCGTATTGACTCACGAGATTCTGGTAATTAGTAAGTTATAACCAAAGTAATAAAAGTTTTATGTACGAGAAAAAATCAGGGAAGGCAGTCATGGTACATTGTCTGCACTTTTTGCATGTTTTCTTTAATCAGTGTAGTCTTCTGGCTCGACCCTGATGATTATGATGACTTGTGAAGGTGAAACGCATACCACTATAAATAATCAGCTCTTACGGGCGGACCCAGAGGCGATTATCTGCCGAGACAGACCATTCACAGTCCTTCGAACGGATCATAACAATCATTCAACGTTTAGTCGGCTCTTTTAGATATACGTAGAAATACTGTTAAAAAGTCTCAGATGATTTTTTTAATGATTTATTCTTCAATTCCTTTGGATAAATTGCATGACATTAAAAATTGAGTGTTTACTTTTAATTTTCACATAAGTAGAAGATAATTTCGTCCATTAAAAGAAACGAAGTTTGCCATATGAAGACCCTTGGTCCAATTTGAAAGGGAAGAAACTCTGAATGGCGATATGCCAAAACGCGTTTGAAAGACCATCCCATTGACATAGGCAGACCAAAATGGTTGGTACGTCCAAATTTCATAGAATGGATGATTTACTCTAGCATAGGCATAACTAATGACTTGTAGATAGTGATATTGCATGATAGGTTGGAGAAACCAAAATAATTTCAGATAATAAATACAAAGATTTTGGGGAATTGTTTTTTATGATAATGAAAAAGCAGATAGTAGCATTTGGCAATGGATTTTGAAACATCGCACTTAAATCATGAAGAATTTCTCTAGCAATGGAAATATCAGTGAATGATTCTGAAGTTCGATAAATTTTTAAGTCGTCGGCGAATAAGAAGAACGAAACTTTAGTATTTGTTATAATTAATAAAAACATTAAAATATAATAGTTTTAAAAAAGATCCTTGCGGAACTCCCGACCGAAATTTCCTTCAATTGTAGGATTTTGCTTGAACTTTGTACCGGTTACCATATTTTCGCAGTTTACCGTGAACAACGAAAAATTCAAGTTTAGCTGACAACTGTCTCAAAGCCCATGGAGATGTAGTGAGTAGATCCAATCAATTTGAAGGGCTTTATGGAAAGACAACATATTGTATGCAAGTTTTATTCGAACCACATAAAAAACGTAATGGAAAGATTGTAAAGTGAAGCAAAAACATAAATAAGTGCACACAGTTGCTTTCGTAAAAAGCACTGTCCTTAAATAGTTTACTCGGTCGTGCTTCAATCTATAATGACCGAATTCACGCTGTTGTTGAAAATAATCTATACTCGTCGATACGGGACATCACAGAGACAATCACATACAAGAGTTTCTACAAGAGCAAATGGATATCTTTGTTGTACTGTAATGTTTTATACATTTTTAAAAAACAATGATAAGAGGTAATGAAAAATGAGTCTTTTACGGCAATGTTAAAAGGAACGGAGTTTTTTATTTATTTATTTTATTTTTTTATAGTTTTTTTTTTTTTTTTGCATCAGCTCATAGGCAGAGGCACCATCTTTTATTTTATATTTCTATTTGTTTTATTAAATGGTTATTATTTAAAATCTCACTCCAGCTCGATCAAAGAAGCCGACAATAGCGGAGTAAATGCACCTTGACTCCGATTTTATTATTTACTTGTAGCTTGCTACTGTAGTTTTTGCAAGGTGGCTCACCACCTCATTTAACATTTGTTCTTGAAGGAACGCAAAAGCCATATTACATTTAACGAAGGTAATGTTGTCTGGTGGGACTAAACAATGGTGTTTTATTATGAGCTACTTCCACCAATCCAATCTTTAACTCCAGTGTATACAGCACGAAATTGGAAGTAAGTAATTGTCCAAAAACGGCCTGATTTCCGCTTGGGGATTGTTTTCCTCCAGAATTACGCTTGCCGCGAGCAAGTAGCTTAGCTGGCGATGTGCAATCTCACCTATTTTCTTAGCCAGATAATTGCCGTTCAGATTTTCACTAAATCCGGGTTCCAAAAAGTGATATTAATTAGAAAAACTTGGAGGACTGCAGGAAACACTTCGAAAAGTTTTCATCGCGCAAAAATCTGTGTTGTTATGGGAAGAGGTAATTACACAATTACATAGAAGATGGCAACAGATACTGGAACATCAAAAAATCGCTATGCGCGGAAAAAGTCGCAACCGATATAAGTTTTACTATATTCTATATTATAAAGATACATATTTTTTAGAAGAAAAACTATGATATTATATGACTAGGTTAGCTAGGATATTTTTCAAATGGCAGTTTTAAATGACAGCATAAAACGTAATATAATGTTTTAGGTTAATGATATAAAATAAAAAATAATCAACTACTTGTTGTTTTGAATACTTTTTGCAAACTAATTTTTCGTAATGAATACATTTACATTGACGGTTTTTTAATGTTTCAAAGAAACGTTAATCACAAATTAAAAATGGTCAAGTTAAAGTTAAAAAAAGTTAATTTGAAATTAAAACGGGTTAAGTTGACGGAAAAACTATATAATTTATGTATCTATTATCGTTTACTTTTCCAAAGGTATGGCTTATTGAGATTTTAGAGTATTATTTTGATACCTGTGAGAATCCTTTCTGTGTTAAATAATTAAAAGTGCGACATCTTCTAGCTGCTGCTGCTTGAAATTTTTTATTCAAGACCATCTAATCTATACAAGATTGTGCACCGTATCTGAAAGAGCCGCCGTACTTGACTTGGAGCATGAATCGGAGAAGGTAACGGTGGACCTGAGGCGTCTTCCTCGGCTTAGTGCAAACCATGACAATAAAACAGGACTAGAGGGAATTTATACGAATAAATTTATTGACATAGCAATCCTCCTGTGCAGCTGTCCAAAGACGGGAGGGTCGCCGGGGTCAGGTAGTATAAACTTGTAAATAAGACAAACGCGTTTAAACATTTTTCATGGGATAGGCGATAAATCGTTCATTTTTCTAGTTAATTCTGAAATATTATGTTTCATATTGTTGGATCTACAAAGGTACAGGTACATAGGAAGGTCGGCAGTTTCGAACTTTGGTTTTTTGAATTTATAACGCAAAGTATGCTAATATTCAAGTGACACTGTTGAGTTTTAAATTTTTAAATAAATATATTTTTATGAACTATATTGTTATCTTCGCTGTTTCATATATAATAATTTTCAAAAACCTGCCAATGCTCATCAAACTACATATATGTACATTACCTTTATGGCCTAATGTTGTCGTAGAGCAAGACGGACTTAAGCAATTTTGTTAAAAGGTTAGTGGGAAATCAAGTGAAGTTAGATTAGCGCCAAATAAATCAGTGTTGCTAATAGTCAGAAAAACATTTAAAAAAATAACCCTGCACTCGCCCTAAACTCATATGATTAGCTAAGGTTTACCAAATTTGCTAATAAACATATGGCAAGAAAGGGTTAATCAAAGATAAAATTAAAAACTGAAGATAATGATTTCTCTAGGAACACTGTATTTAGACACAAGTCCTAAATAAAAATGAGGGTCTGAATTCGATAAAAATAAATAATTGGTTCTGGCATATTTTAATATTACTTTATTTGGTCATTTCCACCTCACATTTGCATTAGCTTAATCCTATTTTATGTTTTCCCCCCCAGCCAACTTCGAGGTCACTCGCCTTGGCGGTTAAACACAGCAAATTCTACCTACATAGAATACACTATTTATTCCGGTGGGGAAAAAAAACGCTACCGCGCCAAACATGAAGAAAAACAATCACGAGGGCGTTCAACTTCGGTTTTGACGACTTTCTTGTCGGTTTCGACTTTAGTAGAGTAGACCAGTTTTTTTCTTATAATGCTATGCAACTTGTTTTCAAATGACCTTACTGAATTCTAACAAGTCAAAAACATCTGATTGTGATCCAAAAAAGTACCATTCTAGGATAAATTATGTTCAAAATAGTTGTTTTTGTTTTTACTTTTTGCTAAACAATCGTTGGCCGGGCAATTTGATATTTTATGCATATGTACGAGCATGTGTAGCAATGTTAAAACCGATTCATCTGACCGACATAATTAAAATCTCATTTCTAGTATGACATTTTGAGCTTTTTTAACATAGGACTACTAGTATTGGTTAATTCCTAAGGATATTGAAAACTACCAAAAAAACCAGCTACATACTCCCGCTAATAAATGCATTCACATTCGATGTACATATAAAGGTACAAATAAAAAAAAATATCTATCAGTACTATATGCAATATAACAGCCACCTTTCCTCCAAAAAGGAACGGAGGAGCAAAGTTTCATATTAGGTTACATTCTTACACGCTATCTATATGGATCCAAGGAATGAAACCCCTATCTAAAGTTTGTAGTTACGGGTTGGACGTGCTAGATATTTCTCCATCACACTTACTCAAGCTATATAACTAAGCAGTTTGAGAGGCGACAGGTAAGTACTACTCCAATAACATATTCACGGTAATAAATACAGCCGTTCTTAATATTCACAAAAATATATCTATTCATATTATATGCAATAAAACATCTCCATTTCTTCAGAAACAGGGGACCAATATAACAATTTTTCTATTAGGAGGAATCGGGTTTGAACGCAGGAGCGTTCACCTTAGGGTGAAGAGCACCCTGTCAACGCCTAAACCGTTGCGGCCACCGACGCCCCTTTTGACATCCTTAAATGATGTAGTTTTTTGGTGGTGGAGTACTCGGATATTCTTCCATCACCTTTTATCCGTACTAGTTAATATTGCGGGTCGATTGAGTATTCAATAATCTATCTACACATTCTCGCTAATAAATACATTCATATTCGATGTATATAAAAAGGAAAAATAAAAAGATATCTGTCAGTATTATGCACAATAAAACAGCCCTCTTTCCTCCAGAAATGGGAAAAAGGAACCAAAATAATAATTTTCATATCGGGTGCATCCCTTCACGCACCCTATATGGAACGAAGGAATTACACCCTTAAATGATGTAGTTATATAATTTACAGTTGGAGTAGCAGTTATTACCTGTTACACATACTATCTATATCAAGCTAATCTAACTGAGGGTCTGTGGGATATCCCATAAGGGCCGTCTCTACTACACTACTCATTCACCCCAATAAATATATTCAATCTCAGTACACAAAATAAGATATCTATTGAGCACCTTGCACATTGAAATATTTTTGCTTCTCAGGAAATTAAATGCTCCAGTATGGATTGATACTCGTCAATTAAGTGAGACACATCAAAAATCTTTTTTATACATGCCGGAACCGTACACGTGCTTTGACCCAAGTAAGTGTCCGGAGAACTAGAAAACCATAACAGCTTGACTCTCCAATTCTGGTATCTCTCCAGCAAGAGTCAGACGAGTGTTTCCACTCCTAAAAAATAAACATCAACCGAAAAATTTTATTAAAATATTAGAGTTTATCGTATCAATATGTTATATGTGCTATGACCTGAACCGGATAAGAAATAAATTTAAAAAGAAAACTAAATTAATTTTATAAAACTTGGACGCTAAGCATAAGCCAAAGAAACGAGAAATGAGAAAATAGAAAAATTCTCACCTTAGTTTAATTCATAAAAGATAAGAATTAATGCTCACGACCAGTTAGCGTAGGCGTGGAAAGGTTCGCGTATCAGCAAGAAAAATAGTTAAACAATAAAATAAAAATAACGTAGAATAAGCTAATAAGGCAAGGTATAATCAACAAATCAGTACATCTGTCGTGATAATCGGTAGCGGAGTGGGCCTGGACCGTCCAGTATACAGGAGAGCACAGCTAAGCCTCGCTGGGCCCTCTGCTTAAGGCAATCCAAGCCACTTGGTTACACCTCCCTCTCTTCGGGAGCGTGAGACTTCTCACGCGGCAATTACGGCTGGAAAGGTTTCAGCTGAGCAGCGTGGCTAAGACCAGCTGGCTTCCTTTCTGGTGACCTTAGGTTGTAGGTTTTCCCGACTTCTGCTACGCGATGTAGAATGAACATTCGTATTTAAGTGCAAGGTTGCTGGGAAACCCTTTCTTTCCTGAAGAGACTGCCTGCCTTAATACTACATCTCCCTTACGGAATGTTGATTCTCGCCTACGTAAATAATAATATTTCGCTTGCCTCGCTCTTTTAATTTTTCAAGGGTTTTGGACCAACTATAAATATCGGGACGAACAATCGGTCTTGATTTCGTAGCCTCTCGATATCAGGATTGGGGAGGGGGAGAAATTCTCGGTGATAGTTTAGGTATGCTGGAGTCGTCCCAGTGGGACTGTGCTTCGAACTATTTATCACAAATATTAACTCCGGTATGTACTGATACCACGTCCTATGTTGATTTGTAAGATAAGAAATGATGATACATTTTACCACCGTGGCAGTTTACCTCTCGTCTGAAATCGTGACATTTCCGCAGTATCGCGTATCTCCACGTAGAAACCAAATTCAATTGAAAATAGAAAAGAAGAGTTCGTTGAAAATAATGACATAACAATCAAGCGACGGATAGGCCTGATTTTAGGCTTGTAATATAACAACACTTAACAAGACGAAAATATATTTTACATTAAACAATAGATTTTTACTTCTTATATTAATTTAAAAAAAATTTAAGATTAGTGCAACAAACATTATTAACAAATCTTAAATATGTATAACAAGTAGCGGAGTGGGCCTGGAGGCTAAGCCTTGCTGGGCCCTAGGCTTCGTCAGATGGGGAGAGCCGTGTCCTACGGTAATTCAAGTTCAAGCCACTTGGTTACAGCGCATAATTAAATTGTTTGCATGAAACATTTTCTACTGCGTTCATCAGTAGATTGAACTTTGAATACAATAATTCCAAAGGAACTAAAAGAAAAAAAAGGAATATTTACGCTATAGAAAAAAATACTGTTTCATAGGATCGAGTATCGACCTGATTGATTGTGAAATAAATCTGTCATTAATCGTATGCTAAATTAGCAGCTTGCACGCGTTGTTCACCGTGGCACAACAACGCCTTATGATTATCTCCATGTTCAAAAGGTGGGTATAAAATCGGCGATGCGGGAATCTCAAAAATTCCTTCGCACCAGGGTTTAATGGCCGATTTCACGGCTGTTTGGAAAGGATCTTAGAAATGACGCCCTCATAGCCTTCTACTTTCGTGGCTGTTGTTTCAGAGATTACGTCTGAGTAATAAGTGACACTGGGTAAATATGTCTCATTACTTATAATAGAATGTAGTGTCGGTCTTGGTCAATAATTTATAATAGGACTCGTTATCCTCGATGACTTTCTCAACATCAGACAGTCTGCCTCTTCTTCACCCATTCAGTCGTAATGCCGTTACGGATACACCGTCACGGGGGTGGTGAAGAAATTTAATTAGTATAAAATAAGGTCTTGGGATATTAAACATAAGCGGGCATTACGTATCAAATACTTCGCGAAATTGCAAAAACAATTTCGGTGCAGTGAAGCTGTGAACGCTTTTCTCCAAATGAAAAATATTAATCAGTTTAAATAATGTATGTTCTTAGGTTTGTTGTAACCCTATAAACTATAAAAACTCTTTAAACAATATAAATACAAATTACATTATATTATACATAATTATACAAAAAAAATATATGTCCATTTAATGTTAATCAATTAACAAGTGAAGAACCTGAGATTATTTATAAATTTGAAAAACTTGAATGGACGTGTGTGTATTATTTTTTCTTCTCAATTTAACTGTTTTTAATTTAAAATTAACTTTTTTGGTATAAAATTAACCCTTCTTTTCGTTACGACGATATCCTAAAGTGCTAGGATCAAGTGCCTCTTCTTTGTACCTCAGATTGTCGACTACAGACACAAAACATACCCCAAATATATATATATATATATATGTAAACACACACTCACACACACATTACCGTAAACATAGAAGTCTGGTCACTTTGTCTTCCTCAGAGTACTCCTCAGGGCGAGGTTGCACCCACTCCATTCTCGCTCATAATTTATTTTTCCTCTCCAGACGTCATACACTGACCCCAGAGTACTCAATATTCCTCGATATATTTCCAAACCTCTTACTTTCACGCTAATAAATTATATTCATTCCAATAAATTAACATAAACACAACACCCGATAGAGACATAGAAGTCTGGTCACGTTCACTCCCCCAGAGAAGTCGATATTCCTCAGGACGGAGTTAAATTACCTCTTCCTTTCACGCTAATCAATTACATTTCAATTAAAATAAGCACAAGACAGACAAAACATAAATACTATATACATTTAAAAATCCCTGTAGCCCTGAGGTACAGGATCTGTGCAGCATGCGATCTGTGCCTTCCACCGTGCCCAAGACAACCCACAGATCCGACGATATGCCAAAGTATTGCCTACATATATCATGCCTTCTACTTTTTAACCCGTTTTCCGTAGACCAAGGACCGACGTCTTTCTTAAGCTTGCACAGTTTGGCGGGGTTATTTCTATTTCTACGAATACAGCAGTTTTTCCATTCTACTTTTATTGCATTTGAGATTAATAGTTTTAAATCCCCTGGGCGTACAGGTTGGGAAGAGTTGTGGGGGCTACCGGTGGCTTCTTTGACTGCCCTGTTTGTTTTTTCGTTCTTGGCTATCTTATAATTCTGTAAAGACAGATCTGGCATCCCATATTTTAGGGATTCAAACATGAATTGCATACATAGTGGGTGGCGGTGCTCAATACCGTTGAAGATACCGCTAACCGCAATCGCAATGAGGGTAACCGTTATTATCCATCCATGCGCAATCCCTTTTTCCTGCTCACCCCTTTCAAATAGCGTACTTCCCAGCCTCACCCTAAACTTCCGGATGCTGTGGAAGCTCCTAAGCAACTCCTCAGCCCAAACTCGTGACACTTCCGAAGGATACCATACTTCCATATCTCGTCGTATGCCATCTCAAGGTCGAAGAACTTGAAACCGATTGTAACCCTAGACTGCTAATAAATAAAATTCTACCGATTGTACCGAAGACTGCTCTTTCCAACAACTCCAACGTGGCTGAGGAAATAACGCAGCGGGTGGCCTGCGCCCCCGGCATTTCCCCTTCCGGATACTTTTTTGGAGCTGTTTACTTAAGGTCGATTAGTGGGGCTGCCACTATACATGGACCGGCACACCACATCCTGGGAAAAGGAGAGGGTTGTTAGGAGAATGAATGGCAATGGTTTAGTTATGGTATGGAGAGTTACAGTTGGCCAGTACTGGATGGGTACCTGGACGAAGTTGCCAGGGCGGATTCTTCTTTTATTTTCCGAGCCCACTTATATTATATTAAAGAAAAATTTCAGTTTTAAGTACAAATCATTTTCTCAGTTAGAAATGCATGAGTTTTATTTTACGATCTTACTATTGGCACCATCTACTAGTTTTTTTTTGTTTTTTTTTTGCTGTTCAAGAAAAGATTAATTTGAAATTAAAAAGCATTAATTTGAACTAAGAAGGTTTAATAAAAGAAAGTTATTTTGAAATTAAAAAGGGTTAATTTGAAGGTTCAGAAATGTTAATTTGTAATTAAAAGGGATAATTTGAGGAAAGTGTTCATTTTAAATGAAAAAGGGATAATTTGAAAGAAAAACGTTATTTTGAAAGTAGAAATGGTTACATTGGAGAAAAAGGTATAATTTGAGGCGGAAAGTATTAATTTGAAATGAAAAAGGACTGGTTTGAAGTTTATAAAAGGTTACTTTGAAATTGAAAAAATAATAATTTGAAATTATATAATATGTTTATTTGAAATTAAAAAGGTTTAATTTGGAATTATAAGTGTTTATTTATCACTATAAATGGTTGAGTCGAAAAAACTGGATAATTTGAAATTAAAAAGGGTTAATTTGATGAATAACGTTTAATTGGAAATTAAAAGTGTTAATTTGTAATTAGCAAGGATTAATTTGAATCGAAAAATGATAATTTTAAGTACAAAAGCGAATAATAATTTTTTTAAAAGAAGAAATATGAAAAAAGAGCAATTATGTTAAGATTTTAAAAACCTCAATTTTTAAAAATGAATTATTTGGTTTCATATTTAATAATCAGTAATTGTAATTTTATTTGCATTTAATTTTCATATGGTTCTATGAGGGACCAATAATTTTATATTATAAAACAATTCTCAAATATACAGGTATTTTACTTTGCATGCTTATATGTCACTCGCGTTATTTAATGCTTTAAAAATAGGTTAATTTTAAATTAAAATGGGTTAACGTGAAATAAACAAACGTTCGTATTGAAACTAAAAAGGTTTAATGAGATGATACAGCAGGTATTTAAATTAAAAAGGGTTTTGTTGTGATGTAAAATTTGTTGCGAAAAAGGGTTAATTTTAAATTAAAAATGACAATTTTTACTGGAAAACGGTATATATACTGCCCCGTATACATTCATTGTATATTAAGCCATAACCTTTTTACTGTTTGTTTCTGCAACATTCTAGTTTTTCGGCCGACAGAACAGGGCCAGTTCCAATTGTTTCGGGCTAGCTGGTAACCACGGTATACATATTTTGCGGTTCTAGTCATACTTTTTAAAAGGGAATGTAATGTCAGCAGGGCCGCCGGAGACTGAAAGATGTCAACCTTGCTCGTTTTGAAAACAATTTGAACGCGGGATTTCTATTTTTTTCTCATGAGTCTGAAAAGATCCTAGCGGTATTTTATTCTGCAGAGGGAAGAAAAAAGAAACGGTCCAAGTCTATTGGCATGTCGCACTTATTTTCCGTAGATTTTACGACCTTTTAACGTTCCAGAAGAACTGCCTTCTAGCTCATTATTTCCTAAGTTGGGAACTAGTTATCCTTTGACATGGTCTGCCCATCAGAATTTCGTCGGCTATGTTTTAAAACTTTTGAAAATTCTTGGAGGATAATTTTTTTGTCGTACTTACAACGGTACAGGAATCAAGAAGACACTCCGTTCAGATCATCTTGTAATTATAATTTAGTTTACCTGTAAGATAAGTTCTTCAGTTTCACGGAATTTGTCTCTCCAACTTGACATTTTCACTTTAGAGCATTAAATAATAGTTTAATACCAAGAATTATTTAATGAGCTCAAGAGAAAATGCCATGTTGGAGAACTGGGATAGGCACTTCAGCAAAGATTACTTTCCCTGTTGAAAAGACACGGCGGTCGAAAAAGCGCCAAAATAATGAGGCTTAACCACTGGGTGAACAGGTGAAACAAACTTTTACGAGGACAAAGCTCCATCCATCAATTTAAGTTCTATCGTTGCCCACATACATCTGTTCTGAGCTAGGCCGGCCGTAAATCACACAATCCCGTCCTTAAACGTCGTAGAGATTCAATTATAATTTTCTGAAACACCGACGTTGACGGGAACAAATCTGAGCTTTAGGAATCGATTAGAAATTGTGATTTATGACCAAATTGTTTATTCATTCGTAAATACGTTGGCGAAATTCGTTGGTGCCTCTTTGATCTTGTACAAAATTCAAACTTTTTATTGGAGTGAGTCAATAAATATTACGGAACCATATAATTTTCTAAAATTAAAATTCTGCCCATTGGAAGAACCGCGTTGGGGTTCACTGCTTTAACGGAATTTCACTACCCCCTGTTCAATACCTACGTTTCTTGAGACTCGACCTAGACAGACGGAATTTTATATTGTCATTAAAATTGGCAAAAAATGCTATAAAAGTAGCCACAAGTGATCCATAACTCCACAATTTAAATTGGTCAGAGTACACTTTCCATTTATTTTACGAATAGGGGGATAGGGTAAAAGAGGTGGTCACAAGGCCTACTGCACCTCGACCTGAATAGATCTATTGAGCTCCCCTGTTTTTATAACTCACTGGCCAGCTTCAGGGTGTTAATCAGCCTCCATAGCTTTACCAGCGGCTCCTTAGCGTAGCATTTTGCTTGCGGTTTTTCTTGTCCTAGTTGCAAGAACCTGCATAGACCTTCAGAAACATAGGATGTGTTCTGCGGTCTCCTCCTATTCTTGGAATTATCTGCAAATTGTTTCTTCTGTACTCCTATCCCTTGCATGTGCCTTCTTAAGTGGCATTATCCAAGTTCAACCAGAATCCTGGTATGATTGCAGTTGCCTTCCAGTAATTATTTTGTAAGTTATGCGGATGGTCCTTCTATGCATTTCTTCGCGAGTCTCATACCTATTGTATTGTTCCACCAGGTTTTGGACTCATTAAGGATCCATTTTAAGATCTATCCTCTTTTCTGGCACGATGCTAGGCCACAGGAAGGTTTAGGACCCAGAGAGTCCATGTGGCCAATATGTCAAATTGTTCGTTGCCTCTATGCCCCGGATGCCCAGGGATCCATGCCAGAGTCAGGCCCTTAGTGCTGAAAATAGCTATCTTCCGGAAATCTATTCCTAGACTTGTTATTTCCCTGGCGCAATGTGTTCAATCACTATGATTTCGGACTGGAAAACTGTAGCATATATGTCTAGGTTTACCGTCAGTTCGGTCTTCGGGTGCATCCCGAAGACTACAGCTCCCTTGCCCTTGTCGGTTTTTGAGAAGTCAGTATACCAGTAGGAATTTGCCTTGAACGGTGTTCCTTTGGCTCATCCTTCCCGTTGTCGTATCAGTACCTTGAACTTTTTAGTAAAATTGTAGTTTGGAGTAGTGGCATCAATTGGCATGCCTAATACAGCATCTGCCTTTATCTCCTCTCTCAGTTGTTTGTTTACATTGTTTATTTACGTGGCCTTTCATTGCAGATGGCTCCATTTATGAGCTTGTGGGCTGCTGCTCTGGCTTTTCCTTGAATTAAAATATGAAGAGGTGTTTGATTTAACAACACTTCCTGGGCCGCAGTTGGCGTTGTGCTCATAAATTAGTGACACTGAGACAGGCTTGTCTTTCTGTGTCGCTTAATAGACTTATTGCTTTGGCCTGAAGAGACTTGTCCACCACACCACCGACCCGTATGTACATTGGTCTAGGGACATAGGTGTACAACCATATTGGGGTTTAGACCCCAGTTCTTGGCGCAGAGCCTTCTGCACCTCCCCCAGGCAATTTTGCCTCTCTGGGTAGTTTTAATCAAATGTGTATTCCACGAGAGCTGCTGGTCTAATGTGATCCCTAGATATTTGGCCTCCTTGGAAAATGGGATCAGGGTCCCGTTAAGACTTGGAGTTTTTAGGCTTCCTGTTGTCTTCTTCCTTGTGAATGGAATCCCATTTAATTTAACGCAAACCACTACCACCATGTCCAAGCCCTACGTTACTTGGGACCCCACCTAGACAAAGTAGTTACTAACTTGCAATCTGCAAACCTTGTCGTCAGTACTGGACAAACAATCCGAACTTTTACTAAAATGCAAACGTAGAAGAAGATTACTGAATTATAGGGACGATCAAGCAATCGACCTCCCAACTCATGTAAAGATTTACATTAAAAGACCGAAGAAAAATTGTGATAGAAAAACCACCTTCCTATCAAACCTCACCCTGCACCGAGCGATATTCACTTTGTTCCAAAAGTAGCGCAGTATCCATCAACCCAAACTTAACTAACTAGTAAACTTCTATTTCCTGTAATATTGCTATCAACGTGTTAAATAAAATCCAAATATTTATTAATTTAAAAAAGTTATACAAATCTATTTTTAAAACCTAATCTCTTTGTCAATCTAAATCAAATATTTTCGAACACTGACTTTTTTCATAACAATCGATATGGTAGACTAGCAATTATATACAAGACGTATCAACTTCTATAGTCCAACCTTTATTTAAGAAATGGTTAACTTTAGCAAAAAATGTTCTTCAAAAATGTTCAAAAACAAACCCCAAATCTATTTTGATTCAGAATCTTGTGGTGGTAACAAATTTAATATAACTTTCTCATCTAGCTGGGTAATGACACTAACTTGGTTATTTTAAATGAGAACTCCATATTTTTATTGTACAATTCCAATCTAGAACTTATTTTATGCCACTTTAACTGAAAGGAAAATTTCTATAAGATCGACCATTTCTGAGTTAGGCCCGATTTTTTTTCTTTTGCAACTGCAATATATATAAATAAAAATAATAATAATGAAATAANTGTGATGTAGGTTTCAGAAAACCAGCCTGAAGATGATCTCAATAAAAGATCGAAACGTTGGCACGATAAAGAAAATGTTTTTCTGAAACCTACATCATATTTTTTTTTTTATTTAGCTGCTGTGGTGGTGGTTCGGGAGATTTTTTTCATTATAAAAGTGAGGGATGGAAATGGAGTGCCCTTGAAAGTCAGTGAGGTCTCTCTCGCCCTTTTCCCCATCGTCAGGATGTGAACAAAAGCTCCCTTCTTTGGGCCGCGATGAAAGCCAGCAGACGAGAAGAATATATCTCGGCCCAAAAGGATTCTTTGAGTGGGACCTTTTTAAAAGGAGAAAAAAAGGGTTACTCGCCTTATTGTACACGGGCAGCTCATATTATTCCGAGAACGGGGGAGGATTTTTAACCTAATGGAACCTCTTCTTTTGTCCCAGTTCTCTCAGTCGGTAATTTTTTAATCGGTTACACAAACCCATTTATTTTGAGAAAAATGATCTTGATCCAACTGATTTTACTACACAACTATTTGAGGAATCAATCACATACGTTTAATTTGGGTAAAGTTTGTGATACATAAATTCTTTTTATATTTAATAGGAATTGTCAAATGTACATAAGCATATGTTGGCTCAAAGAATAATTCTACCGACATTGTCTGTTAGGCTTGGTTCTCTGACTGATCATCAGAATATTTCATAATTTTGACAAGGCTCAAGAAGCCGAGTAGCCTCAGATAGAGGTACATATTTTCTGTTAGGTTTTCTAAAATAATTAATTAAACTTGGATCAAAAGGGTAATGAAACAAAAACACTCTTAGTGATATTGTCAATCGTACGATTCATGTCTCGGTCGAAACGAGAAGACGGAAAAATTAATCAAGATACAGGTTTTCGATCCGTTCCGACCTCTGTGTTGGTAAGAAATACTCAAATGGTATGAGAAGAAGATGAAAGTGGATTTCCCGAGTCCGCTCCATCTGGGCCATTTTGTCAAAAGTGGTGTTCTGATCCTGTCAACGTCCTTTCTCGGCTAATCCACTATCGTAAAAGGGTTTCACGTTGGATCACGCCTTAAGCCGAAATTTGATGTCTCCTTATGAATGCCTTAAACTTCTTTAATGATTTTTCGTATAGGTAACATATGTACATATGTGTAAATAAGATAGAGAAAATAAAAATAGAGTGACAGAGATAAAGAAAAAAGCTACAATTAGAGAATGATATAAAAACCGCTGTGACAGAGTAGGGCTACAGCATAGTGTGTGGAATTTAATTTGAATTAATTTTTAAAAAATATTTCAAAATGGTTCTGGCCCGTCATCATAGACCCCCAACAGGTCTAAAGTTTGTACAATAATTTACTTGTTATAATATTATATATATATATATTTATTTATTTATTAATAATACCATATACTACTATATATCGTAGATTTAAAGAAAAGCTTAAGGACTAGCCCAGTCAACTTCGCAATTAATTAACAAGTATGTACAAGAGATTTGAACAAAGGCATTCCTTGCTGCGGGGGTTGAATTCTGGTAGTTTTGTTTCCTTCTGGCAATTGAGGCGCAATAGTTCCGAGAAGAGATTCTTGAGAAACATGGCGGCCGGTCGAGTGGATTCGTATGTTGTCAAATCGAAACGATGTAGAAGCAGATCCTTTCCCACTTGTGATGTCGTAGATTTCTTCATCTTCTGAATCCGTTATTGTGGCGATAATAAAGTAATCCAAGTCTTCACATTTCATAATAACGTTTGTTAACTAAAATCCACAAAGGATGTACTGCTGCTCTACCACTTGAGCTATCGTGACCGAGGTTCGAATCCCGCTCGTGCCATTAACTTTTTTTCATCTCAACTAAAAACCTTAATTAATTGTAATGTATTAATTGGTCAAGCGGACCACGAAATTAGTGAATTTAATTAATTATTAATTAGTTGCACAAACAATTACCTATGAAAAGAACAGGCTTCTCCCGACATATATATATGCATGCATCTTCCTATCAACTCGGCGTCCCCCCGAAGAAATTTTACGTTTAAACCGTCGCCCAGGGCCATATATGGACGCCGATTCGCCGGGCCAGTGTTTTCAGCCCTTCATCAACAGAGCAACACATGTACCGATTTATGAGTTGACGTCCAGATTGTGCTTTGGGCCAATATTTGAACAGCAATACACACAAATTCAGGCTGAACGGCCACGGTCCTTTTCGTATATTTCCAAGACTGTCTTTCACCTCTCAGTGGATTGAGCGTACGATTTTACTACCTTACCAGGAAACCTCTTCCACTGCTTACTTTCTTTTTGAATGCCGCTTGCCGGTAGTTTTCTTGGAATTATTTTCATTTTTGTCCCGGATGAATCGAAAACTCAAAGAACCCTGTCCGAGGACATTCAATCCACCTGACGAAATGGAAACAAATATAAAGCAAACATTCGATTCAAGATGTTACAGTGAAGGGCCATCACCTCATTTTATTTTTTGAAAAAACTGTAAAAATTAGCGGCATATTTAGGCATTTTTGTACCTTACATAAAAAGATATAACGACAAAGCCGTTGTCGTGAGTAAACAAAAAGGATTTGGAGAAGAATCCCAGTTTGTGTTCATAAAAAGTTATTCAGATATCGTGAGATGCGGTCGGGTGTGATGTAGGTTTCAGAAAACCAGCCTGAAGATGATCTCAATAAAAGATCGAAACGTTGGCACGATAAAGAAAATGTTTTTCTGAAACCTACATCACACCCGACCGCATCTCACGATATCTGAATAACTATCGATTAACGGTCACTAATCTCTACACAGTTCACAAAAAGGTTGACAGTTCAAAAAATATAAGCTGCTATACGAGCTGAGTCACGGTCTCCAGCTGAAATTTCATTTAGTCAGTCAAGCAAATCAAAATCCAAAATTTGGCAAGTATTAATGAGTCAGTTTTCATTATGAGGATGGTCGAAGATCCAAAAGCTTCTGCTATTGTTGAAGTTGAGTAGTATATAGCAGAACTTCTAGTGGACCGTCGCACTGAGCCTATGATTTCGTGGAATGAGAGAAAAAGTATATTTCCTAATTTATACGATCTAGCATTGAACAGATTGTGCATTCTTGCAACCTCGTTTCCCTGAGACATGATTTTCTATAAAGAGGGTGAGTTATGTACTCAAAAAAGACTCGGTCTGACATCATCAAAATGGCAAAAATGTTATTTATTAATCAAAATAGAGATAAAATAGAGTGAATAATGCCTAAATCTCGCAAGGTACATAAATTGATATACTATTTAGATTGGAACATATACATTGCATAAGTTTATAATTAAGGTTAGTCATGTGATCATGTGCAAGAGTACATTTAGAATTTATATATGTATATAGATATATATGAAGTATTGAGTAATATTGAGTACTTTACCACCTTAACTGAATGAAAAGTGTAAATATGTAACTTGTAAGGTATGTAAATAGCAATGATTGCATTTACCAGTGCATGAGGGTGTGAATATTACTGATTGCATCGTGCACTGACAACAGCTATTTCATTTCAGCGCACTGAAAATACCTAGCTGTTGGCAGCGCACGGAGCCTAACCCCAATACCTGTGGTAGGTGATTGTCACCCATTAGCTATCTGTTGTGAAACTGGAACTGTCAGAGTGTCGATGGACTTTGAGAAGTGATAGGCCCAATTTTGCACATTTGGGTAATGTGCACACCCGTCTGTGGATTTGTGCCTACAAATCAACATATGTAAGATACATGGGTAATAATTCATTAATAATATGTATCAGTATGTGATTTTTGTTGAGTTTTATTTTGAAAATAATATTTAATATTATTTATTTCCAAGAAATGTGCAGAGAATAATCAATAAATTATATACAATTACACTTATTACAAAGAAATAAAGTTTTCATTAGTACTACTATCATCATTACTTTTCTCTCTAAAAATCCAATGATTTAATACAATTTATATACTTAATATTAATACTATATTATATTTTTCATTGTGGCGAATGTATACAAGAATTGAAAATTAATTTGAATTATGGCGGGAAATTTGGATGCAGGGAGGAACCAATAAACCAAAAGCTCTTGTGACGGGAAGGGGGAATCGAAGAATCGACCCCAGGGGTTCAATCGTAGGGAATCGATTCTCTTAAAAGAATCATTCTTCCCATCACTAATGCCGACAACATGCAAGGAACGCAAGTCCAGGTACCGCCAGACTCCCCACTCTTTTTATTTCCCCAACTTTCGGACAGCGAGACGTAAAACCTCAAAAAATGTACATGCCAGTTTGAACGAAAATGAATACGCATATATTCCAAAACATATATAACTTTAATTTATACAATTTTTAAATACTGAGCTTGTATATTTTACTTTTTCATGCCTAAGTGAAGATGTCTGCCGATAAATATAAAATTCGTTTCCTTTTGCTGGACACCCGAGTGTATGTAATCTTTAGGTACGCACGTGGCTTGGTGGTATATATTATTATCTCATACGTAGGGTTAGACTATGGACTGATTTACTTCTGTAAAAAATATTTATTAATAAATTACATTTTACATAATTTATAATAATTGTAGACGTATACATATAAAACAAAATGAGTTTTTTCAGTCTTTTATCAATACCCGGAATAAACACTAAATAAACTGCTTTCACGCTGAGCGCTTTTCTCATGTTATCTTTTAGAATTTGATTCGTGGGACGGTCAGACCACAGGGAGGTTATTGTTTCACCTCTTTACAACTGCTGCCTCTACTGATAGCAGTGACGTATCATTACATTCCCCCCCCCAAATTCTGGGCGGTTAATTCGTAGAATTTGCTGTGGAAAAATTTCTGGTATAAGGAAGAAGTTTGCAGCTATTGTAAAAGTTTCCTTCAGGATTCCTTCAACCCATGTCCAACTGTTCCAAACATGTCTTATTATTTTAAAGGGTCCTTTATGGATCTCATTGAGTTAATTTTTGTTTAATCTGCTTCCCACCTCCATATATACAAAGTCGCCAATATGAAACGTATGATTTGTTTCGTTCTTGCTATATCTTACTTTATTCACTCCAATGAATTGTCCAACGCTTCTCTTCGGACCACTTCTAAGTTTCAATCAGAATGTAAATCTTTGGGTAAAATGTATGGTTCAATGCCTCATAGTAAACAGAAGGTGATAAGTTTGTGACGATATGTTTAGTGATATTATACTCATATTCACAGCAATGTAATATCTTTATATATATGTTACAGCTTCGATATGAGAAACTAAGTTTTTAAAAAACATTTATTTAATACAAACTTACAGACGTTTATACATTCCATACAAGAGTTCTATTGAAGATTATATCTAGTTCGGAGTCCCGAGTGGATCTGAAGTAGAAGTGGGTCTTGATGCTTAGCTCGACAGTTTACATCAGCATTTATTAAATTCACTCTAATGTATGATATATATAATCTCCAATCAATCCATCTCCCCTGACTCTGTTAATAACTAACTAATTTTTCATTTAAGTGATGAAATATGAAAAACTGATATTTTAAGTAACCAATTATTTTATATTTTAAGACCACTTGAAATAAAAATAATAATTCTTTGTTTTTATATTTAATTAACAATAATTTTTAAATTTAATTGTACTTAATTTATATATGGTCTTATAAGTTCCCTTATTATTTTCTAAACAAAATACTCAAATATTAATGAATTTTATTATAATTATATTTCATATCATCTCCTAAGTTGTTTTTCATTTCTTTAATTATATGTATAGGGTTAATATGAAATTAAAAAGGGTTAAATATAAATTAAAAAGGTTTATTTAAAATTAAAAAGGTTCATTTAAAGTTGAAAAGAGTTAATTTAGAATTAAGAAGGTTAATTTGATATTAAAAACTCATCGGATGTTTTGAATAATACTTCCCTTTGCTGTTCATATTCAACGCACATGAATACGATATGTTAGAAATCCTCGACCATGTCACAAGTTTGCATAGTTTGAGGCGCAATTAGACTTCATAATAAAGTTTTGGAGTTGTTGAACATTGCTTAGACAATATGTTAAAATACATGTTTTTTTTTAGTGTATATATACTTACAGTACTCTAAAGCTTTTTAACGAGCGACCCCTTCAGCACTATAAATGTTGCATGTTTTGGGAAGAAGAAATATCCCCCTGTGCTTATTCTAAGTGTCATAAAAGGCACAACTTGTTTGTTCTTCCAAGGCGGATCCGTCCGTAAAAGTGAAGTTGGAGTAATCATTCAACAACCAACGCTTTGCTTAATTTAAAATAGTTTTGTAATCCAAATTAAAATTTAGATTGATCTTATTTTGATAAACTCCGAATATACCTGGGGCTACCTCAAGGAAGACATTCACCATGAATGGAGACATCTTCTATTGCCAGTAGATGCCGGTAACTACTTTCTGGGCCAGAAAACTTAATTTGTCGAAGGACGGACTTGCCAGTTGAGGATCGAGAACTTCTTCGAGGTGTTTAATGTCCGAAAGTCAGAACGCAACTTCACCCCAAACTTAAAAGGACTTAGGGCAACATCCCTAACATCCCACAGCAACCAGTGTGCCGTACACGATCGAACACTTCCATATCGATAATGATATGCACGTTAGCCCCGGGTCGGTTGAGGGGCATGTGGACTTTTCCACTTTTTTATCCACATCCCACAGAAAACGCCCATAGTCATAACAGAGGACAAATCCTCAAAAAGACGAATGCTCACACTCCAGTCCTGGTGGGCTGACTCTTGGGATGGTGTTGATTGTTCCTTGAAAGGCACTACTTTCCTTCTCCACCTTCAACCGTTCGCTAGCAACACCAACTGTTAACTGACTAACAAGAAGCCGGCCTAAATGACCCATACTGGTCTAAGGTCATTTATACAAAAATAAAAATAAACCGTTACTGCTTCTGCTCATTGAAGATGAACCTGTTGGAGGATAAAATTATGAAATCTCGCAATATACATAAGACTGCAGGCATCTGTTTAATTTATTTATCATTAATTGCCTACTGCAATTATCAAATCTTTGAAAGTTTTTTTATAATTTAGTTTTTTGAAAGCGTGCTAGTTGGAATTGCGTGGAACTTTTCTCCGTCCCGCGATAGACAGTAATTGGGCATTAGGTTTCAAGTTTTCCTACTGTTGAATATCTCAGATCACCACCTGGGGCTATATTAAGATAACGTCATAACCGGCTATTGTCAGATTATTTACGTTAATTTATTCACCGTTCTCCTTTTTTCATATACCATTTTGAAAAGTCTTATCCGGACATCGTTACTATTTAATTATCTTATACCTGTAATCTCAAAATCAAAAAGTTGTAGTCACCGCTTATGAATGATTTATGGCTGTTATTGTACTGAAGAGAAAATTTCCGTTGAGACTTTTTTAAAATTTATTCGCTTTCAGACGCGCGCCTTCAATCTAAATTTTTGTCATATCAAAATATAACATATTAATCACTCGGAAATCTAGTTATAGTTTGGTCTTTTCCGATCATTTTAGATTGGGTTGTTTATCTGACGGATTTGGGCATTGCACCATTTTTTCACGATTTTTGGGAAGTCAAATCTTTTCACGACTTTATTAAAGAAAATTATCACACAGACCCAATACTCAAGATGCTAAAACGCATGACAAACAAACCCTAATGAGATCGCCAGACCAAAATTATCAGTAAAAACCCAATTTCAAATATATTTTTTCTCCAGACCAGCACAATTTCTTCCTTCTATAATCTAATTTTTCAATTTTCCTGGAAACAAATGTAGCAAGTTAATAGCAGTGTACTAAAATCCTTTCTTTCCAACAGTAATTTGAACTCAAAACTTGCAAAAAATATATTTTATATGGTATGTAAAATAACTCATAAATAATTGATATACAGTAAAATGTTTCCACGTAATTTTCGGTATAATTTAACTAATCTTTATTTCTTGTTTTGCCTTAATTAGAATGAGTTAAGCATGTAAATGAGGATTATCTGTAGTTCGTGCTAAAAATTTTATCGATTGCCTCCGGCTCAGAACGGCCCCGGGTCCAAGACCTAAATGTGATCAGGATAAAAGTATGTTATAAAATTATTATAAATTCATAAAAAAGCAGGGGAATTATGAAAACAAGAAGTTAGTAATCTTCTTGTTCGAGCATCTGGAATTTAAGCGCATTTTGTTCGTACTTACTTGCGAATTACAACTGAAATAACTATTTTAAAGGGGGCACTTGACATATCGCGGCTACCTGTCGTGTATCCGATTGTAAATTATAGTAATTGGGTCGGGGCTTTTCTCCTGGGCCACATCGGTAGCTCGCCCGAGGCACCATCTCGCCTCCTTCCTTTTCATCAGGTTATTCACAACGAAATCTAACAACGGATTCACATTTGCTCTGAAATCCCATCCAGATTTTTTATTTTCTTTGTAATCTTAGGGATTTAAAGAACATATGTTTAACAGATTAGTCGTGGCAACCTTTTTTCTTGATCAACTGTCAATTATTTTTGTTTGATTAAAGCTCAGGTTGACAGTAAAAATCTCTCTTTCAGTATACTAAAAAGCAATTTTTTAGAAAGAGACTTACCAAACAATCAGAAATTGCATAAATATTTCCAACCAGACAATAAACTAATATCGATTCAAATATTATTAATTTGTGTGGTGTTTAGTGGCAGTCATTTAATGATTATTTGGAAGTCGTGCGGCCTGGTGTGACGTAGGTTTTAGAAAAACATTTTCTTTATCGTGCCAACGTTTCGATCTTTATTGAGCCCTGAAGATGATCGCAATAAAGATCGAAACGTTGGCACGATAAAGTAAATGTTGTTCTAAAATCTACGTCAAACCAGACCGCATCTCATGACCTCGACATAATTATTTTTAATTTGGTTATTGTCTTTCATTTTTGTCTGCCTGGTCTTGCTCGATTGCTCCGACAGACGCGTTTTAGTTTCTCGTCTTCTGTGTTCAAAATCCACTGCACAATAGCAGATACAATTGAAAAACGACGAGTTTATGGAAGAAACTGGACATTATACAAATAACCCAAAACTAACTCTGAAAATGGTGAGAAATCGTGATTCGTCTGATTAACTAAAACGACAAGGATAGGTAGACAAAACTGATCGGAAACGGCCAAAATTCAAGTTTCAACACCTGGTAGACTACATAGATTTGATCTTTAACTAATTTCTTCTTACAAACATCACTGACGTTAGCAAGAATATGTTACTTGACGTAACTGACTCTTTTTCATGTTTCGCCAACTTGTTGGTTGATGTATTTCATTTTGTAAGTTCTTTATGCATATCGACACTCATAAGCGATTGAATATGGTGAGGAGTCGAGACTCGTTTGATAGACCAAAACCGGGCGGATGGGTACACCAAAATGATCGGAAAAATAAACCACCGTTCATGACCCATCAGACTAAAAGACTAAAAATAATTCTTACAATTATTACGGATACGACACAAAAATCAACGAGTTTGTTGATGAAACTTAACTTTATAAAAATCACCCAGATCCAACTTTGCAGATGGAGAGAAAGTTGTGATGTGTCTATTGATCAAAATCGCAGGGATAGGTAGACAAAAACTGTTAGAAAACTACCAAAATTCTATGTTCAATACCGGGTAGACTACACAGATAATTTCGTCTTGCAAATGTAACTAGATTTGTCGTCAGACCTTCGCATGAATATATTCCCTACTTGAACTTACCTGGTTGGTACGTTTTTCATTTTGACAGTTCCTTTTACTTAAAGATTGTTGAGACGTGCATGACAGACAGGGATGGGCAGACCAAAATGATCGGATATTCGACCGAATTACAATTTCATTATCCTATCAGACCAATGTATTTAAAAGATTGCTATTTGAATGACTAGAAATAGTTTCGCATATCAAAGCTGAACACAAATACGGAGTAGAGAGCGAAATGAAATTTGGCACATGCTGAAGCATGAATTTCTTGTAGGATTTATATTTAAAGGTTAGAAGAAAAAATTTGAAACCCAATTGACAGCGGTGGCTTACGTAATCCATGCTGGTAAATAAGCCAGCACAAAACGGGCTGGTAAGAGGTGTCCTGTAATTTTTACTCAATATAATAACCGGGTAAAAAGTGGTTTGAATATAAAATGTTCTGCCAACACAAAATAGTACGACGGGTGGGTAAATTTGAACCAAGATTTTCATGTTATTGTCAGGTTAGTGATCCCACCTCCTCCTTCCATAATAATTTACATTTCAAGTTTTAAACGTTCTTTTCCCTTTTTTTATTACGAATTTTGCAGAGCACTCTATCAAGCGGATAACTGTCGTGTACTGAAAGTGCACTGCTTAATTTTACCCCGTTATCCGATCCTATCATAACCAGAGATGACTTCACCTGAAGATCCTTGTTATACCGGTCGGACACGCTTTATACTTGCAATTTATAGCATGTGCTTCCATCCCTGCCGACTCATACTTACTTCGACTTATTTATTGTAAGATCCACCAGGAATAAACTGCCTCGACCGCTCTATCTCTTTCTTTTCATCAACTTTTTATTTTATTTGTTTATTCTTTTCTTTTTGTTCGTTCGTAGATTTTATCTAATAAAACATTCCTTTTATCAATCCGTGCTCGGTCGCTCGTAATATTATTCAAGTATTTGACTTTTCTAAATTCTCTTATGAATTACGCGGAGTTGCACATTTTCTCACGTGTAATGACATCCAACTTGGTTGGGGTAATGCGAAAATTCCAAGGGAATCGCTAAAAGCGACATTTCATCCGCTTTCATGGCATAGCCGACATAGTTTTTTTTAAAGCACACCGGAATTTTTCGCAGTAAATAGATCAGATTAATACCAATACCAATTAATATCAAATTAGATAAATACCACAACAGTGACAAAATTTAAAAGAAATAAAAAATAAAAGTGCAAATCGAACAAGTACGATACATTTTTATGCCATGATCGACTTCATTGATTACAATGAAACAGTAAATGAAACATTAAAATGATTTGTAACGATTTGAACAAAGTTCAGAAGCTCTAAAGCCAAAAAGAACAAAAATATATAGCGTACGGTACACAACTGGATTAAAAGATTTATCTCATAAATATATCAGGTTGAAAAAATTTGCTTCATACTCTTGACAAAATCATCTGTATATTTATAATGTAATAACACCGACATATAACATTGCTTTCTTTCAATGAAAATCTTCTATCTTGAAGTATTTGGTGGGAAAATAGTTTTTTTGCCGTTGTATTAAATTAATATTAAATGTGTTATTAATTATAACGTTGTCTTCCTTTTTTACAAAACCTACGGTGAGGTTTGCGCGTGAACTTTTATCATCTCCTGGTCCGTTCATTTTGGCAAATGCGTTCTGTGTCTTTGACGACAAATCTATACGATGGCAACCCTTTTCGTAAAACATTACAAAAGTTAAACGACAGTCAATAGGAACAAACGGGCTCAATTAATCGTGTTGACGTCTGACCGAAAAAGCACGTAATGAAATCATATTTTACTTGATAGAGAGAAACAATAATTAAATAATGACCCGGGTCGAAGGAGGATGGCAATTTGTAATGATCTCGTTTTAAGTTGTGGTATGCGAGGAGATTAGTGGGACAGGTGAATGTACGGGAGTGGTAGTTTTGTGCTGAAACTAGTATTCAATTTGCCATTAGCAAGGAGGAGAGGTGTCGCCTACCTACTAGTTGTCTGCCCTGGCGGCTAATTACGACTGAAACCACTTCTTCATTCATCTCACGAGAGAGAGAAAAGCAAACAGCATCCTGAGATCCTAATGGCCGGACGGTGTTTCATCATTTTTGAGTATCATCGACCATCAGTTTATTTTGAGGAGTTGTTATCCCTTGATTAAATGCCTTCGATTCGGTAAATCCTTGAATTAGGTTAGTTAGAAAGGATACAATTTTATAGTGTACATTTGAGAAGCATGTGGGCATAGCCAGCACCATCATTTCCAACATTTTTTATTTTTCTTGTATATAAGATATTTCTATAATCTTAAGTAATAAAGTTTATATATATTTGAGTTGATTTTCCAAAGAACGGACGGCATTAAAACACGTTGGATTATAGCATATGGTATTTTCAACAATGAGATGAATCGCTAGTATCAATTAAAAAATATATTTTGCAAAGTTATGGTCGATAATATAACTCTTTCGATAGCTAGTAAGATATCACGCCATCGTCACTGGTGGATTTCCAGTCATGCAGGGTAAAAAAATAGATCAACTTTTTTTTTTGAAAATACACTAATCCGTCGTCGCAAGAATAAACTGGGCAAATATTAAGCTTGTGTAGCCTCAAATATTTTTCCAATTTCTCCATATTCTTCCATTTTCCCTTTATGTCGGTTTTGTATGTAGGATGGGTGATAAAACGATTAAAAAAAAATTACGAAAGAAAAACGTTTTACCTTGTAGTTATTGCTTCGAGAAGAAAAAAAACGGAAAAACGAATAGTATTACTAAACAATAAAAATGAGCCAGTTGGCTCTATTTCCAAATATAATTTATATCAAAAACAGCTTGTCATGAGATAGACATGACGCGTCACCAATTATCCCTAAAAGAACTGTATTTTGTACGATTTATACTTTCAATTAGTTCAAAAGTTCTTCTATACCACTAACGATGGCGAGAAGAGGTAACGCGTATGAGAGAACATAACATAAAGTGAAGACAAAAGTAGGGGCGTCGGTAGCCGAAACATGTTTTTTCCTCACAGAGATAGTTTTATAGAAGGTGATGAGTATTTTCGCAAATAACCTTGAGAGGTCTAGGCCTGTCAGAAACTACGTGTTTGCTTAAACAAAACAGTTTCACATTGAAATTTGAATTTTCTACCTATATCAAACTGATCACTTCACGTGTAGAAATGTGCGGTGATTACCGCATCTCACGATTACTGAACACTTCATTTATCTTCTCTATATCATGTTTAGCTCATTCCATAGGAGATCCTTATTTACTTTTCAGTACCAAATGAAACGCACGGTCAGAAGGAAACACACAAACTTAACATAGCTCTGGATTCTGACGAAAAGTTTTAAGCTTTACGAAGACCTCTAGATAAAATTGGGGGTTGCAAAATTGTTATATCAGACGCGTAAAAGAGGTTCAAAAAGAAATAATACCAACAGTAAAATGTTTACTGTAACAGATGGTGCCAAGGTTTATTATCGACTTGGGGTGAAAAATTTAGAGTGTATTCATAGATATGTTATCAGCTGATGATGGTTGAAAAACTAACGAAGAAAGTTTACCCATGAATACACAGTAAAAATTTGATTTTGAGTATTTCAAATAGATAAGACGAGGGAGTTTTTAAAAATATATGAGGGCATAATAATTATGTAAGAGGCGTGGTGTAATAGGCGCTTGCCTATGGATGCATTTGAATATTATGGGATATTTGAACATTTTGGGGAGAAAATAAGCCAAAAGTCACATTTCGCGTCAACGGAGTGATTTTGTTCCTTTCTTCAGGAATTAATTGTGTATGAAAATGACCGGAATTGGAAAGGTCGTCGGCGCGGAAAGACAAGGGTGACGGCCCGGAAGTGATGCAGGTGAGTAAGAGAGGGTCCAGGGCCTGGAGAAAAGCCGGCCAATCGTCTTTCCCCACCAGTCACGGCCGGCCCCTCCGCTCCGACGAGGCAACCTGTTCAACCGTGTGTAATTCAGTTTTGAAGAAAAAAGAGCAAGGATTTTACATAAAAATCGGTGGATAAACGCGACTTTTAACTGGAATTAATCCGGATCTGTCAGGGAATTTGGTCTCTTTACTTGACGCCTGGAAGTGTGTACACTGTATAACTTGGCATACTCCTATTTTCCTAAACACGCATTGTAACCATTACAAGAAGCGTACCTCATCCTGTCTTTGCTAGAATGGAAAAACAAGCCTTACGATATATGGCCTTAGGTTGTCGTTAATCACTAATTTCCATTTCCATATTAGATAATGACCTTTTTTCTTTTATCTTCTCTAGGATTAACGTGCGCCCATCACGGGTCATCTCAATACTGGCTTGTTTTATTGACGCCCATAGAAGAATAACTAGAACAATCCTACATGGTTATACCAAATTCTCTAATCTGGAAAGGCAAATTTTACGCTAACTAGTAAATACTAGGAATTGAAGTGTCTTCCTTTTTTTTAACCCGAAATTTGCATATCATTAGGTTGTTGTCTTTCTCCAGGTTTCATTCAGCTTCCACTAGCTAATTTTAATGTGATTTTTTAACAAGCTAATGCTATAATATATGTCTGGCTAAATATGAAATTAACCTCTACGATTTCGTAAGGCACATAAATGAATACATAGCATATACATGGCATTAATAGCATGTATTCCATGTCGCTTGCAAACCACATATCTGAGTAATAATAGACTATACATCCTACTCTTTTTGTTTATTTTTCATTGTTTTAACTCTATTTATTGTCATAAATAAATCAATGTTGTACTTTTAAACTGAATGATTCTTTTTTGTCTAGATGCTTATTTGATGCCTTCCAAGGAGGATGATACCTAGCGAAATGTGATCAAGGTATGTCTAAAAATATATAAAGCAAGCCTAAGAGTTCTTTTCGCCAAGAAAAAGAACATTAGTGTTAATTTTCAAAAGTTTCACATTTTTCCGTTTAGTACATTTTATCAGTGATCATTTCAGAGACTGGCTTAAGTAAATTATTTACGTAAGATAACTTTGACGTTGTAAACGTATAAAAACAATATCAAATGTGTAACAAGATTAACATTGGGTCGAGTCTTCGCATGAAAACTTAAAAAAGAAAACATTTCTGTCCATGATAGAGAATGTTTAACCGATGATTTTGTGTTCATTAATTTCAGCTCGTAGGATTCAAAGTGGTTTTATATTGTAAATCCTTGTTGGTACAAACCACAGCAGGGGCAAAAGTTAACATTGCCAACTATAGCAAGTAGCTAAAAAAAAATTCGATAACTATTGTCAATTAATTAAAGAAACTTGTTATGTTAATCAGCATTATAAACAGTTAGTTTAAAAGTTTTACAAAATAGCTTATTATTGACTTTCTCGCATGCTTCAGTTTTAATTGGAAAAATATCGTTTCAAGACATTTAGAGGACAGTGAACTTAAGTGAATATGAAGAACGGAGGACGGCTACCCTTGCAGACCGTTCTTCACATTAATGCCTGGGCGTTGCTCGAGGGCAAGACAGGACCTAAATACTCACCGGCCAATTCTTCAAATCAGTTATCCGTCAAATGTAAATCAGCCTAACTGCCAGTAATCAAAGAAGGCCCTACCTCAACTTTTAATTCCTGGACTGGGTAGACGTGTTTATTATGAGCCAGTAATTTATACGGTGATGTAACGGAATCTATGCCAATTCGCGTTTAAATCATATTGAATGATTTTCTCTGTTTTCCACATTGGGTTTATACCTTCCCTAGCTACACTATACGCCTATTTATTTTTTGTATAACTATCTGTATATCTACTTCTATTTATCCATCAATATATCTATCTCTCTAGCTCTCTTTATTACTCTATCTTTCATTCTTTTAAAGCTTCTCTCTCTCACTCATTTTCTATTTACCTTCATTCTCACACTCTCACCCTCTATCTAATATAACTACCTCTATCTCTCTAGCTATCTCTTTGTTTACCTCTCTTTCACTATTTCGTACGCGCTCTCTCTCCCTCTCTCACTCCATCTTCAAATTGTTTGATTTCAATAAACATGTCTACTTATTTATTTATGTATCTATCTGTCTTTTTATTTATGTATTTGTCGTTCTATATAGCTGTCATTCTACCTATTTGTGCCACACTGTAATTTTTGATTTCTCTCTAAATATTTTCTTTATTTTTATACCTCTCTCTTAATCTTTCACAATCTTGTTTTTCTCATTTTTCCACTTTTTCAAAGTAAGGTAATTCTTGTCATACAGGTGGCCTTAAGCCGTTAACGTTCTACTATCCGTTGGGTGTCTAGAGTGACGGTTCAGGAACACTTTTTATAACTTATACTTTTTCCTAATTTTCAATTAATATTCTTTGATCTATGCTTTGAGTCGTACCCAGAATCTTTCGATTGGCACATATGAATGGCTGACGCGAACCCCTTTTTACTAATATCACCCTCTCTTCTTCTATATTTCTATTCTCGTTAGTTTCACTCTCACTTTTAAACACACACACGTACATGCACTATTCAACCTTTATCCCTTTCCGTTAGGTAAAATATTTGAATATATTTACTCTTAACAATAATTTGAAAGCCGTAATTATCATTATATTATTACTACAAATTAAAACAAGGTTAATTTAGTTAATTATTTATATCTCTGTCTCAATCAACACACCCTTTTGCATTAGAATTATGTGAATACTATAATAGTACTAATGTGATATCAGACCAATAAATTGTGCATTTTCAGTCTCATCCTACCATTTATACTGCTAATATTTTTATACAACTGATTTTTATCATTACCACTTAGGCAGATGAACGGCAATTTTTCTTACCCAGATCCTTCCAAGCAACATCGAAGAACAGTTGATCAAAGGGTAAAAAGTGTAGAAGTTTTCTTCTCCTGAATGAGGAAAAATGTAGACAGGGTACATTTTTATAGTCTTACCCTGTACTGTACATCAGCAAGGAGGCACCGAATTCCACTCAAGTCAGATACTTAGGAATTAAAAGACAACTTAACATGAAACATCGACAACTGAGTAGAATTTTATGGCCAAAATCTGTTAGACAGGGGGTGCATATTTATTGCCATTGGTGCACAAGCGGAATACGTTTTATAAAATGTTTCAATGATAACACTTATAAGCTGGAAGATAAAATGTAGGACTTTTTTGTTTCAATATATAAAAAATGTTTTGTGCTTGTATATTTTAATTTATTTTTTTCTAACCTAATCGATAATTCAATATTGTATAATTTAATGTGCGTTTCTGTGCAATCAACTAACATTGAAGAAATCCAATGAGCGTGTAAAAGCTTAATTAATCAGATGGCTGGAAGATACGAAAAAATTGGCGAACGAGTGGAAAATAATAATCAGGAGCATGTTCGTATCTTATCCTACTAATTCCATTTCGCTTCGGTTTTCTCTCGTTAATTATATTTGAGTGACAGACGATACTTTCTCCACCTAACCCAATAATTACAATTGTAACCAGCAAAGCTCCGCAGCCCAAAAATGCGTCTTTTTTAATTGATATGTGATTTTAAAAAACGATCTCAATCGGCTCACGAGATTAACTTCTCTTTAAAGCAAAAGGAAGAGTAAGATTTACATTTTGAGTGAAAATAGAACCTCCAACCGAACTAAGGGAGGCAAACTGATTTGACTGACTTAAAATAAGACGCAGGATCATTTAAATAAATTAGAAAGATTGTCATTTATTAACATTACACGGGAATACTCGCTCAATTTTAGCTAGGATGGCAGTATAATTACCACATTTAGTCTTTTTTTAATACTTTTGTACAAAATTTATAAATTTAACAATGTGATAGTAGTGAACAATAAAAGATCTGCCAGAAACCTGTCAGACCACGAGGATGGAAGAGAGGAGCCGGCCATTGTTGGACTCTGTGTTGTTGGTTGTTTGGTCCAGTTTTGTGTCATGTCACAAGGTGGTCACTGCCTTTTTAGGTGGCGTGGAAGAGTGTTAAGGCCGGAGCCAGTGGATTGATTTGGAAGGAAAACATGGAGTAGAAGTTGTCGAATCGTGTTTCGTGTCCGTAACGAATGGGAGGTCTAAGTCTTTGTGAATGATTTGGTTAGTGATGTAGAAGAGAGCGTTAAGGATGCGACGGAGGACTTTTGATTGAGAAGATTGGATTCTTTAGATGTTGGTTGAGTTGGCTGAATCCCATAGCTCGACTCCGTAAGTCCAAATCGGTCTACTTAGTGTCTTATATATTGTTAATTTATTGTGTATACTCACTGCGGATTTGGGTCCAAGTAGGCGTCTGAGTGGTCCTTGTCTTTTTGTTTTATTTTATTGTGTGTGTTCAATGTAAGTCTGCTGCCAAGTAGAACCCAAGGTAGCAGATTGGATTAGATGGAGGGATTACCTGTGCACTGGTGAGCAGGTAATTGAATGCCACATGCCGGCTATTCTCTTAGCTTGATGCGCCACCGAGTGCACCAGTCGGTAATGCGCTGTAAGTGATTTTAGGTTGCTTTAGCTGCAAGGGGTCAGAAGGTAAAGAGAGAATTGTGGTGTCCTCCGCGAAGGTCGTGATGTGGGTGTTCGAGAGTATAGGTATGTCAGCGATGTAATTTTGTAGAAGATTAGTCCTTAAATCAAATATAAAAAAACGCCTGTTTTTTATTTTATTTTTTGATTGCTGCAACTGCAATAGAGTTTATCGTACTCTTTCCGGGCTCAATTTTTTGGATTTCGCAATACGTATATGAATTGAACCCCCAGTGTGCCATTCCATCGAAGAAACTCGTTATCAAACAGGGATTGGGACCAAATTCAGAGTCGCGGAGATCTTATCCCGCCCCAGACTTCGATCGTTGAGTGCCATGTCAATTTTCATTGCGGCTACCGGTCCCCTTAGGCGTCAGAAAAGAGTCCAGAGGCGACGGTGGGAATAGAACCCACGACCACGGGACCTATTATCCGAGAGTCTGACGCCTTAACGCCGGCCTTGATGGGCTTGATCTCTGAAAATTCAGAGCCAATTATCACCGTGAATCAGCGATCCGGGAGGAAGGACTTCAGGATGATGTAGTAGGTGTGGGGAATTGTGTTTTAATTTGAAAAGAAAACCGGGGTGCTCCACTCAAATGCCTCTGTGACATAGAATAACTGCTCAGCAGTAATTCTAAGTTCTAGGGTAGAGGATATTGTTTCGACTACTCGTAATCTAAAACCAATTAACGAAATAACAAGAACAGGATGTTCCAATAGTTAAATTTTACCAGTTATTATTTAAAAATACTCATGGTTGATTCTTAACGTTTCACTCGGATGTTACCCATGTTTATCGGTCGAAGGCACGCAATTGTAACTTGAGTCTATTACCCTATGGACTCTTCCTATACAATTGAAAGACCGGTCTCCACGGCGAACATGAATATCGAATTACTCAGAAGAGGCGAAACAAGTGTGAAACAAACGAGAAATCACGTTGTCAATTTAGATAGGGGGAGATACACAAGCAATGCCAACAAACACGCTTTTCCTAATCGTTTGTGAATTAATTCTAATTCCGATCGGTCAACATTTATTTTCAATTCATTTTAAAAGGAAACATTTCGTTTAGAAGAACAGAGCTTTTTAATTTCAAAACGTCCATTTAAGGGAATCGGTTTTGATCTGACTATTAACAGGCCGTTTTCTAAACTTTCACCATAACCCTCGTTTCCTTCAGTAAAGATTCACGGAGAAATCAAAAGCCCTCCATATTCCATAATAAGGAATTTTAAGTGGAATGACATTTTTCGCATGAGGTATGTTGTGTTGACATTTCTATTTTTCTTGTGTGAAAGGTTTTTAGAGCGGTCAGATCTAGTCAATTTTATAAATTACTAGCAAAGCAAGGAAAAGCAAAATTATACGATTAACTTGAAAAAAAGGATATTCAGTGAGGTCACAACAGAAACGACAAATTCTTTAAGTTTTTGCCGAACTTTCGACGATTATATAGTCATCATCAGGGCATATTTATTTTAGCGAAATATCGCAGTTAGAAACATTTTATATCATTTAAAAAAGAAAAATACAAAAAACAATTATTAATTATTTAACTAGATGAGTGTTTAAATATATCTGGAGAGCAAGAAAATGCATATATAATAAGAATAATTAAAATTAGGTGAAGATCAGTATCTAAAACAATGAACAGTGTGGAGTTAATTAAAAACAATAAAACAATATAATATAAAAATTTAAAAATTATTTAAACCACAAACGTGGTCCTATAGGTTACCTCGGTTACACATAACTATAAGTACACGTCTCTGTTTCTTAAAATAAATAATAAAATTAATTTTTTCTTTCGGGTAGATTAGAATATCACAGTTAAGATTAGTTTAGATTTATTAAATTGTACTATACATAGATAACTCAAAAATACATGTGCTAACTTCTAACACAAGGGAGAGATGTAAAATGATGTTTTTAGTCCAAACGTTCAGCTGACTAGACATCTGAAAACCGCTTTTTTAAAGGAACAGTTCAAAACCGCTCACTCAGTGAAATGAATCAGCCCTTTTTCATGGCTCAACCCTTGCGTTCACCAAATTTATATTATCATAATTCCACGAATAAACGTTGGCGGATTTTTTAAATTTTGGTCTGCCAGAGCCAGGGCCAATCGTAAAGATTGTTTGTCTGAAACGATTACATTTTTCTACTATTAATATATGTAATAAATAAATTTCAATAAAAAATCGATCAAATAATAAGAAAATAAATGAAGAAGGTTGAACAGTTCGTCATTTCAGGCATGTAAGAATTAAAAACCCTGAAATTTTATGTTTTTTTTGGTTCTTGTGAACGATTGAATAAAATAAAAGTCAAAATATATTCAATAAAAGTACATACATATAATGGAAATAAATATTTTAATTAAACATAAATTAAAAAGAAATTAACACATTTTTTTAAACTCGCAGAACTCATCTGTAAACATTGTGATTTCTTGTAACTGGTGTAACCTGTAAATAAATAAATAAAAAAAGACATAAATAAGCTCAACTCTGGGACGTGTGATCGCAGAGAGTAGAAACTTGAAGGGGCGAGAACGCAGAATTGCTAACTCCGAACGTCCTGTAGAAATGAATTAGGGGAGCGGAGTGTTGCTGGAGAAGAAACGGCTGGAAGAGTAAACGGGGTGGTGAAGCCACTTGTCAAATTACTGAGTGGTAGTAAAGACAAAATTCGCTCGGTCAGTAAAGTGAGTGAATTATTGTGATCAGTTCGCGAGGCGGAGGCCGATCATTACTATTGCCTATAGTCTTCCTTTCTTCCATTGATCCTTATTTATTTCCAAATACCGGAAAGTACTAGTAGAAAACTACCTTATTAAGAGTCTTTCCCTAGGGCTTAATATCGCCTGTCCGAATAGGCGTTCCGTTTTCATATTCCATAGGACCGTGTTTCCGCCGTTTCAAAACAGAGATGGTCGTACTT
The DNA here is from genome assembly GCF_000648675.2 of Cimex lectularius. Lineage (NCBI taxonomy): Eukaryota > Metazoa > Arthropoda > Insecta > Hemiptera > Cimicidae > Cimex > Cimex lectularius. The sequence goes on along the minus strand of NW_019392671.1, from coordinate 1,555,238 downwards.
TTTTAAATTGACTTTTCACCTGTGGAACAATTTCAACTGAAAAAATGATGTACTAACAAAACAATCTACATGAAAAACATGTGCAACTCGTATAGGAGAAAAAGATAATGAATTCACTTTTTCAAGTTCGTCACTACATAGAGCGTAACTTGGCCATCGGCGTTTCAGTCGATGAGGATTAATGGAACTGAGATAACAAACCAAACAGGTACATTTTTTGAAAAGGATAGATGAAATTTTTTGTAATAGATTTTTGCCACTTCTGGCACGAAGGGAATATTAACGTCGCGGTTTTCGGTGATGTTTGATGCATAAAAAGGAGAGTTAACAAACTTTCTTAGGACTTTGACTGGAATTTTTGGATGCGTTGGAAGATGGAATATCAAATTTTGTACTTAATTGTAAGGTTGGATCGTCTATCGAGTAGTAGTGGGAACAGTTTGTAACGTCTGTGTCGTTCGTGTAGTAAAGCCACTAGTAACGTACGTTTTCAGGGGGAGTGAAAGTAAAGAAGAGTTAGAGTGAAGAGTTAAGGTAAACAGGTTGTAGTGTAATACGTCTGAGTGGGAAGTTAATTAATAGGCTATTCTTTGCATTTATTTTAATTCGTCACTTTTTGGACCAAAAGACCAAAGTCAAACAACTGCAAATGGTTTGAAGGTTTCTGTATGCGGTGGCCGAATCTTTATGCAGAGAAAGGATTGCCGTACCGTTAGCTAAAGTGGAGAAAATTGTTTCTAGGAGGATAGATATGTCTGTATATATCGTGTAAAGGAGAGGTCACATAATGCTCCCTTGTGGGACGCCAGCAAGGACAGGATAGAGGATATCGCTGTGCCCTGTTTCGCACTGAAGAAAAGGTCAGACACGATTATAAGATTAAATAGGTGTAGGTATTGGGTAGGATAGCTTTCAGCTTCCACAGGAGGCTCAGTTGCCAAACCTTGTCAAAGGCTTGAGCAATGTCAGGAACACTCCCGGACTGCTTCTGCTCAAGGGAAAGTGAAATAACGTCCACAACGCAAAATCATGATGGATTACTTTATTAAGGTGGTAATTAAATGAGCAATCGCCAGTATAAAGGCCTATGATTTTCCTAATTGCCTGCTGAGCGAGAATTAGGTTTACGATTTCGTGATTGGAGATGTTGAGAGATTTCTGTGATGCTTTTGCCAGTGGTGTATCGTTTCTTTCCTCAACCATTAAGGATCAAATATCGATTAGGCTATAAGGAAGGTGGCTTGAGCCGGTTATGACGGATTGAAACTTGTAGTGAAACGCTTCGATACAGGAATGGATCCATTATTTGACAAAGGTTGACGTCATTGAGGATAGTAAGGTTATTAACGTAGTATGAAGCTTGGAGAAATCTTCTAAGGACTTTGCTTTTATTGCTTAAGTTAGTTGGATATTAAATAGCTTATTGGTGCCCCTCATCACTGCTCAATACGTACAGATAGGTCCATTGTGTGATTTCGATCCTAGAAGCTCTGGTCGCTTACGTCTTGTTTGGGGAATACAGGTCAGACTGTTTACGTATGCAATTAATTTTAGTTCCGTAGATATCGTTCTTTCCTTGCCATTGATCAATAAAAGAGGGTAAAGATGATTTTTTACCATTAACGTGGGCTGTATTTGTTTCTGTCCACATTTTGCCCTATTCATCAATTAGATCAAAATGGTCTTGATGATTTAAGTTAGTAGATGAAATTGCAGTATCGTACGCCGGTTGTAACGGCGGTGTTAGATGTATCGGCGATATAAATAGAAAGCAAAGTGGGAACAATAACGCTCCCTTGTCCGTCTCAGTTCTGTATTGTATCTAAGAACTCATTTGCGCGTAACTTTAAAGGAACAATCATTCAGATTTTAGGGTTAGGTGATAATTGGAGGGTAGAAACTGTTTTCGAGTGAACTCGCTGTCAAAGGCGAGCACAACTTGCTATAGTTCGAACTTTCGAATTCGGCATGTCTACAATTTTTTTTTTAACCGTTAACTCCTTTCATATTTAAAAATGACTGTGGATTAGGATGAGAAATCTAATCATTCGAGCGAGATAAAATGGTAGAATGCGGAACAATAATTGTTATTTAATAACGAGTCGTTTTCCCTTCCGATGCGGCAACAATTTGAAAACACAATTTACCCGCGCTAATAAATATGTTGGGGAATAATTTATACAAGAGAAAGCTCTTCGGAACGGGGGATTGCGTCACCGACAGAAGTCAAACGTCGAATTTCCTACGGCAATAATGATTCCCGTACGGCGATAAATTATACTTCTTCAATAATATTATTCCAAGGCGGGAGGGAACATTCAACGTTACCCTAGGTAATGCGAAGAAATAAATTATAATTGTTCTGTTGGAAGCTAATTTTCTTCTACGTGTATGATTTTTAATCTTACGACGTTACTTAACATGTGAGGATGATCGTAATTAACAAAAGTTCTCCTTTTATTGCGCCATTTCTGGGAAATGGAAGTGAACAGATGCTGAAGACACACTGATGGTCAAATTTGAGTCAAATCAACCGATTCGAAACGGGGGGAGACATGGGAATTGAAATAAGTGAGGGTTCTGGTAGAAGGTTTTACGCCGAAAAATCGATTTGTCAACCGAAATTGGACCAAGCCGTTACCTACATGACGCCGTATGTTCCTGAGGGATTACTAGGGTTAAAAATAATAATAAAGCAATATAGAGGAGAAAAATAACAAAATATTCTTAAGAATTCGGATCAGTAGAACAAGCAGTACCTCGATGACTAACCTTCTTTAGGTCTGTCCAACATGAGGATTCCAAACTTCCTACACAGCCGTGACATCGGAAAGTTCAGAATGTCTTGAAAAATTTGGAAGCTGAGCATCCATTGCATTGCTACTGCCATATCTGTTTGCTCCTGCTGAAGTCATACATTTTATTCATCCATAGCTTATAAAACAATCTTCAGCTATTGACTTCATTGTACAGCCACTAATGGAACATCTTTCAAAGAAAGGGCTAGTGTTCCTCACGCAAATATAAAACGCAATACTACACACAATTCGGTTTTCCATCATATGGAATTACGCATCCATTGTCATAATTACCAAACGGGGAAAAAGCGAGACAACTTTATTTCCTACCGCTCGATAAGCATATTAAGCCTCGTGTGCAAAGTATTTGAATGATTACTGCTTCCGAAGCTATTCACGTACATGTTGCCGGTTATACCTAGGACTTGGTTAGGGTTCGTGTCGCATCATTCATGGCCACCACTAAATCGCATTCTTTCTAACCGTCTGCCAATGAGACACATGAAGAAAAAAAAATCTGTCTTGGATTATTTATTGATACTGCAAAGGCGTTTGACAAGATTTGGCACCAAGTCTCTTCAAACTTAATCACCACCTTCCCGACACATTCTTTATTCTAATACAATATTATCGAACATCTTCAGTAAAACATGAAGATTCTCAACGAAAGTCCTTCATCGTAGAATTTGGTGTTCCTCAGGGAAGTGCCCTAGATTCCATTTTATTTTAAATTTATGCAAAGGAATTTGCAAAATCTAATGCACTAACCACAGCAGACGACGTAATCAGGAAAAAATCTGAAACTTGTCAGCTGGCAAAACAAACACTCCAAGCATAATTAGATGATGTCGATATGTACAATAAGTGGTAGAGAGTACACGTACCCTACTAAATACAACACTGTGCTTCACATACTGTTGCAAGGTATCCCACATGGCAATAAATATAAATGGGTCACTACCAAACGGCAATGTAATTCGATACCTAGAGATGTGGCTGGATTAGAAACTGAACGTGTAGTGAGCATATAAAAAAAAATTGTATGCAATAAGCGCGGTTGCATGTGTGCGTTAAAACATCTTTTAACAATTAATGCTATTACGCTACGTTATAAGCGATTAATGTATAATCGCCCTATTTGGCAATATTGTTGCACAATGTGGCCTTCGGTTTCCGATTCCCAATTAAAGAAGATGCTGACCGTTCACAATCAACTACTAAAGCTTATTACCCTTGTACGTGAGAAATACAACTGTCCACAAGGATCGATGTAAATTCAATGATATATCGGTACAGACTTATGGACACCACCACCAGGGACTTCTTACCACGAAAATCTGCTAATCATGCAACTAACAGCTTCAACAGAGAGGGCTCAAAAGGACCGATCTACTTGCAGTATTTTATTATAAGTAAGTTTATTATGCTTTTTCTTGCTACTATTATTGTACACCAACACAACTTGAACGTTTTGATTGAATAAACATTGATCCAACAACCTCAGCTGAGTTGAATCAAACTGAGAATCTTTAACATCCGTACTCACCTCCTAGGTGGTTTTTAAGACGCCGATACAATGCAATGCAGATTCAGAAGTGTTCTAAAAAGAGCAACCCATACCTGTGCCTTTACAAAGGTAGTTTTTTGGCTTCTAGCAAAAGCATTCAGCCACCACTGTAGAAATAGAAATGGCAAGCTCTACTCGTGCGGTGCCTTCCAGCCAAGGTACAAGTTCTCAAGCCATGACCACCAATTGGGGGCTACTTGGAATCGCCCCTTCCCGTGGTTCAGTTTATTTTTAAGGTGAGTCTGATCACACACCCGGGTGTTCCTTAAAACCCCCTATTGTTTGTACTCATGCCTGAGGGGTGCAGGTGCACTTATAGTTTTTTAGGTTTCAAGTTGTCTTCAGGACAGTAGATTTATTATAGAAAATTTTTGTATATAACTTGTTAGGAAAGAGAGCTCAGTGAAACATGTAAAATTGCCTGATGAACGATTAACATAGTTTACTATTCTTTAAATCTCAATATACAAATGTTTAGTTTTCACAATGCGGCCTTTTAAGGAATTCGTTTCTTATTTTTCCTCCCTGAAGATTGACTCATCGTACAATCCATTTTGTATCAATTTGTTAAAGGACATGTTGGAATTGAATGATAAAAATTCAAATGTTCCAGGCATTTGAAAAACCTGTATGTTGACAAATAGTGAATATTTATAATACAACTGTAAAATATCTTTGAATTGATGTTTCTTACGGCCTTAGGATTCGATATTTTTTCATAAAAACGAAGGATTTTCAAAGCTATATTTCTCTTGGAAGATTAATTGCAAAATGGGCCATAAAAGGTTTTCTGTTGAGCTTTCAAATTGAGCTGTCTAAATTTTGATGTTTCTTGTCGAGATTTTCGTCCGTTCCTTTCACTATTTCCAAAAGCCCGAGCCGTGATAGCCTGAGAAGGATATAATTGTTCTCGATAAACTTTGAAGTGTTTCCGACTCAAGGCCCGGACAAACCGGTTTCGGACTTAACATTTCTTAGCATCTATTTAGACAATAACTTGAATTTTACACCCTCGTGAAAGTTGAGAATGCCGGAGAACTCAGGGCGATGACATGTCCAGGCATAGGAAACACTCTTATTCCCCCGGCTCCAATCGACCGGCATTCACTTTATTTGCCCGAGGATAAAAGGAAAATACTGGAAGTCGACTGTAAAACCAGGTTATAATCTTTTATATCCCTGTCTAATACACCCAGGGTTCGTTTTGTCTCTTTCTTGCGTTCACATTTTAAATGTACTTACTTACTCAGGTGATAAATCACAACGGGTTATGTTCCGGTTACATTATAAGTAGATTTTCTAACCTTTATCGTTCAATAGGTCTTTTTTTTAAAAGACAACGGGTTCTCACCGGATCGTAAACAAACCACGGCATCTAGAATATTAAATATTGGTATTCCCGGGTATTCGTGATGGCGTTATACATTCCTTTTGTGCACATAGATATAAGGTCATCACCTAGACAAGTTTTGCAAATAAAAGACAAGACCCTTCCATCTCTNTTTATATATATTAATAATGGATATTTATACAACAAAAATCAAACCAAAAACTATATCAATTATTGCAATATTGTGGCAATTATGTTTGAAATGAGGAGATATAAGGAAAAAGTGGTTCAATCTTGGATGTCAAAGAAGCAGCGAATTATATAACGGTAGAAACCGTCGGACACTTGTAATTAACTTCAAATAAGCGTACACTGTAGATATGTATAATTTGCATAATAAAACAGTAGGCAATACTTATTATCGGTACCTCTCCCTTTTTTTGGTTAATTATATTTTATTTTATACTAATTGTGTCGGTATTATATTATATATTATTACATCGAATAAAAAGACCTTCATACTAATATTTTTTTAAATATACAATTTCAATTAAAATAATTATTAATGTTTAATGCATTGTGTCACTGAAAAATAACCGTTTAGATCGAAATGCCTTCTAGATCTCACGACACATTCCGATTATATTTTATATCTTCGTTCTCAAAAAGAGATTTTATTACACTTTAATATACAACGTTAATTATAACACCTTAGTACAAATGGCATAGTTTAATTATTTAGTCACGAACTAGCATAGCCTTATTGTTTTTCACATGTGCCTTCTTGATCGAAATGCTGCCTTAATATCATGAAACATTCTAGCTATCATGCCACCCACCAGTACTATTGTATATTACATTTTAATATACAGTGTTAATTAATAAAACATATTATAGTTTAGTTCACTAATCAGTAACTGATAAAGCCATGCTATGGGGGGAATCTATCTCCCATTTGGCAGACTTAGTCACGTAAGACTTAATAGATCGGGCAAAAAAAATTGATTTTAACAATTAATTAAGGTTTTTAGTTGAGATAAAAAAGTCAATGGCACGAGCGGGATTCGAACCCACGATCTTCGGCTAGATACGCCGCTGCTCTACCACTTGAGCTATCGTGTCCTCGATCCACTCGGACACTAACTTCCAATCTCAACCCCACCTTTTGAATTGTCCCTCCTTTTTGCCATTTTTCAAATGTCGTTTAATCGGACTGGATTCTCGACGACAAATGAAATGGCCACGGAGAGCTTTTAGTGAAATATACTTCATTTAAAATAATTAAATTCACTAATTTCGAGATTGAGTTTAACATTAAAATCATTAAAAAATATTGATGGCCTATTTTTGATTATTTAGGAAAAAGAATGGACAAAAACAATCATTGCCTGTAATTTGTATCATCCAGCCATAATCTTTACTCATGAAGTGGAGGTGGATGATAATCACTTTTTCTGGACTTGTTAGTGATTCCCAACAATGACAATTAATCAACTGATCGGTATCAGAAGTCTACGATCTCGGATATGATATTCCATCATACCTCTTCACACTCCACGAAAATTAAAATCAATATTATAATGAAGTTAATTGATAGATCGCTTAATTTAAGTGATAAGTGTTTTCATCAAAATAATTAATAAATGAAAAGATTCTTGTGTCTAACGTGTGTGTGGTGATTAGTAGCCGTTAATCGATAATTATTCAGAAATCGTGAGATGCGGTCTGGTGTGATGTAGGTTTCAGAAAAACATTTTCTTTATCGTGCCAACGTTTCGATCCCTGAAGATGATCTCAATAAACAACGAAACGTTGGCACGATAAAGAAAATGTTTTTCTGAAACCTACATCACACCAGACCGCATCTCACGATTTCTCAATAAAGATCGAAACGTTGGCACGATAAAGAAAATGTTTTTCTGAAACCTACATCACACCAGACCGCATCTCACGATTTNATCGTGCCAACGTTTCGATCTTTATTGAGATCATCTTCAGGGCCTGGGATTTACAAACATTGTTTACATTTAACAAATACATGTAGGATGTGGAAAAATGAATTTATACAATGAAAAATATATTTTTGATATTCAATCAAAGTATTTCTACTCACTCAAAGTGTTTGTCTTCTGTGTAATTGTGCCATTCTTGCGTGTCGTGTTGAGAGTGCCAGTAAGATTTTGCTGTTTTATGTTAATATATGTTGGATTTTGAAGGGGTGGAGAAGGAAGTCGGTATAGAAAAGACATTTTGTATAAGGCGTCGGCTTCTTTGTGTCTAACGGTTACCCCAAAGCGCTGATTAGCCGGGTTTTATGTCAAGGCTTATTACTCTTTCTATCGGTAGGCAAAATAATTCATTCATTAATAACAACATAAAATAAATGCTGTAAATATAAAATAGTTTATAAATTTAAGAATAAAATTGGAAAACGGCTTTTTAATAAATTAAAATATAAAGAACAAAAAGAAAAAATGTCTAACTTTATATATTGGATCAAATTTAATGATTGTCGGTTGTGTATTATGTCAAATCAAACAGTACCTACTAGAATTGTTTAGGGCCATAAATGAGATTGTAACAGCCATAGCAGACCAGGTATAGGTTTATCCAAACATGCGCGTGAGATGAAACATGGTTTTGATTTTAATATGGAGGTGATTAAAGTTATGGACATTGAAAGCATACTTGGTCGAAGGTTATTGAAAGTCTATGTTTACAACTGAACTGTCTTGCAATTTAAAGACTGATTACAATAAAGTTACTACAATTTATATATTAATAATATATTAATATATAAAACATATTATATACAATAATATATAATATAATATTTTAACATTATATTAAAAATTAAGGTCTCTTATAGTTGTAAAATACTACGTATTCAGTCGCTAATTTGTATGTTTTTAAAAAAATTGTGTTATAAATGATTTATTTGGGTTATTGCTAAATTATTTGTATTTATTTATTTATTATTATTGTTTATATTGACAAAAAGATTTAAACACATATCAACTTGAGCTGGATTAATTAGAGACTATTTTGCTATTTGGAGTTTAGGTTGGTTGTTATCTTGATAGACAAACAATACCATTATCACTAGTCTATTCGCATTTAAAAGGTGTAGAGAAGTGTTTGAAATATAAAAAATGCAAATATTTGACTGTCAATGTTTCTTACATCATGAACGTACATGCAAGTTTAATGTAATATTATCTCTATGTTATAAAATTAGATCAATTGTTGCAAGAAATTGTACAAAGTTCATTTATATGTTATTCTGTCCTGAGGAAGGCCAGATATAGAGCCGAAAGCTGGGCACTTATTCAGTGTTGTAATTAATGTAGTTAAATTGTCGTTTCTAATGTTCTTTTACACCTGCGACATACAGATCGAAATGACGTATTTTCTTCTCACGAAACAGTCTAGCCGCCGTACTACCTCAAAAATGTTATTACCATTTAGTATATAGTATTAATTAGGACTCATTAAATTGTATAGTTATTATAGTTTACTTAACTGGTCGCTAACTAGCAAAGCCTACTAAAATTAGTTTCTTACATGTGCTGTTTGAATCGAAATGCCTTCTAGATTTCGCGACACATTGATCTGAAACACAACCTCAATAATTATTAATTTATTAACTTTAATATGCAATATTAGTTATTTCATGTAATAAAATTATCATAGACGAGCATGCTAAGTTGTTTTTCACCTGTGCCGTCTAGATCGACATGCCGTCTTGACCTATCGAACAGCACTTTAACAAGGTTTTTTTATTACTCTTTCATAAACAATATTAATTTGCACCTTTTGAGGTATCCAATTATTTTAGTTTATTTAAATGGTCAATAACTAACAACCCCTTCTAAGTTGTTGTTTACCTGTGCCGTCTAAATCAAATGGCCTTTGACAAGTTCTGTCCGACCCATCACTTCAATAATCATTGATTTATTAACTTTAATATACAATATGTATTATTTCACCTAATATTACTATCGTAGTTTTGTTAACTGGTCTCAAATTAATATAACCATCTAGGTGGTTTTTCACCTGCGTCGTCTAGACCGAAATGCTATCTAGATCTCACATAACAATACATCCGACACACCCCCTCAATAATCATTTATTAACTTTAATATGCAATAGTAATTAATCCACTTAACAATTTTTAGCGCAGTTTAATTCACTGGTCTCTCACTAAAAGATCCTTCTAGGTCGTTTTTCACCTGTGCCGTCTAGATCATGCCTTCTAGATCTCACGACATATTATATTTGACATACCGCCTAGGAAAATTGTTTAATTTCACTTATATAATATTGCATCATTCAAAACAATTGTAAACCGTATTATTTTATTAATAAATTGTAATGTACATAATAAAATTAATTGCTTTGTGTAATTTTTTCTGTTTGTGATACATTCTTGTGTCGAAGAACGGCTGATGAATTTCCCCTCTGTCCAACCATTGTGTTTTGCACGGACCAACCACGGATCGCTAAGTGGGCTGCTAAGTGCTCGATAGTGTTAACTCATTGCCTCAACTTTGGACGATTTGTTTCCTCGGTGAGTCACGGTTATTCTTCTCTCGCGGGGAAGCCCGTCTAACAAATGGCAACACTTAGCGCGACGGATTACGGGAGATTCAGAGCGGATCTTGGGGCAACTTTACACGGCCGAATGGGGATCAGCCCCGGTTTGATTAAACGCGTTTCTCAGTGTGATTAGGTTTTCCCCCTGGCGCATAGTTGTTGATATATATATATACATATATATATATATATATATATATATATATATATATATATATATATATATAACACATTTGTGACAGGATATTTGTTGAACATTTGGCATTTTTAAACCGGCGTTAAGTAAAACCTAGATGAACGTTCCCATGTTGTTTCCATATAACTTAAGATGTTAGAAAATTGCTCAAAACAACCTATTTTTTTAATTTCCTTTACTGGCCGACTAGGATCTCAGGAAAACAAATATTGCATTCTTCTGTTTTATACTTTTTTGATATGACTAGATATGAAGAAAATTTGTCTAGCATTGCATGTTGTTGCAGGGAAAAATATGATAAATAGAAAATTGTAAAAATTTATGTAAGTACATGGAAAAATAACTAATGTTGAGAAAATCAGAAAAGCATAATTGTGGGATATTTTATCCCTCATTCGATTTCACCTTCTTTTCATCACAACCACTGAAATACATTTATTATATAAAACAAACTCAAGCCCATAAACTTTGAGAAACATAAATTGTTGAAAAGCGTATACTTTCGCATAGAATTTTATTTGTGTATCTCATAAATCAGTATAAACAACACATCAATTGATAATCAATGTTAAAAATCTGTTAATAAACACCTTTAATGTACTGTTGTGTCAGTTTCGAGTAATCCAAAACTAAAATTGGGCGACCCAAGCTTGATCTCGAAAGTTAAAACTATTCACTTATTATCTCATCGTACAATCCTGTCCGTTAGGTAATTTTAGGTACGGATCTGAGCATCCTTCTCCCATGGTGAAGTGGGAGTTTCTGGTGGCAACACCTTTGGTCCCCATTCAATAGACATTGCATTTCTAATCCCGATCCAGTGCTTCCAACATACGCCGACGATCTTATAGGTAAACCAAAATGTAGTATGGGTCCAGACCAACTATCCTTTTTGCCCGAATGGTTCAAGAAATGAAGGAAAAGACTCAGCGCCAATGTCATCCTCTATTTAAGATTTTACGTCGAAAAAAAGATTCATTTGGTACCTCCACACATTACTTAAAAGAATTGTACTAAACAGCTCACACGTCTACTCGAAACCCCTCTATGAATCAGTACTACAATCAATCTGGACGTACGGAATTGAACTGTGGGGTTCAAATAAACGTTCCAACCGCCAAAGAATCTGGTCACTTCGGACCAAAATTCTTTGAACCATTGTCCAAGCTTTGTATTCGCATCCCACATTACTAAACAACCCTTCCAACCCCATTTGTCTTAAAAACCGCAAGAAGTCGTTACAGATGCTTCAAGAAAACCCTAGACCCTCATCCCAACCCCCAATGTCTGACATCTTTAATCCCTAAATTTTCCAAGTCTTAAAAATAGTGGCGACGCCTTTACCCACTAGTGAAGAAAGTTAATAGTCTATAGAGTATAATATAAAATGGATGAAAACAACAAAACAAAAAATTTTCAAAAGTTGAACTTAATATCACGTCACGTTTTTTCGTTCAACCGAAGACATCAAAATGGTCGTTGATTAAAAATCAAGCGATTGAATCATTTGACCAAGTTAAATTACGATTTTTCGGCCCAAGTATTATACCATTAAGTTTTCTTTCAATGATATTTTACACTTGTCCAAAAGGTATATAATAAATTTGTTTTGACATTTTTTACCCGATTTTACGCGTTTTTCTTACGATCGGATCATCAGTTTATTTTTGTCCCTGTCACACGTCTACAACTATTACGCAATTCTTCTGGAAAATTCCATGAGCTCTCCTCAACAATAAGGAAAGAGTTGAAAAAAGAGACATTAAAATCGACAAGCAAGGTTAAAATATAATAAACACTCCTTGATATTTTTAAAAGTCTTCATTGAAACTTTCCTGTTCAAGTTTTATAGTGTATGGTATATAATGCCATACGGTGACAACTGGATAATGAATGTTTAATATAATGCAATGGTCCTTTGATTAACTTTTGTCATCGATTGTGAGCGACGTAACATAATCCACTTTTTTGTTTGATTTAAGCTGACTGAGCTTGATTGTCATTTATTTTGTCTATTTGTATAGATCTATAATATTTATTATTTCTTAATCTATCTTATTTATTTTATCTATCAAGCCTTTTGAAGGAATTTGGTTGAATGGTTGATAGTCGGTACTACTGATATCACCGCTGACTCATGTCATCTGCAAACGTTGCAATTTTACTCCATATATTTTCGGAAAATCACTAGTGTATGTCAAGTAAAGAAGTGGACCTAATATGCTACCTTGTGGCACTCCTGCATTTATTGTTTTTAATTTTGAATATTGATCTTCTTGTTTGAGTCTAAACTGTCTGTCAGTTAGGTAGGAACTGATAATATCGACACACTGCTTTGGTAGCATCCCTTTTAGGTTATTGATGAGTCATTCATGCCAGAATCTTAAGATTGTGAGACATCAAGGAAGGTAGCAGAATAAATTTGTTTTTCTTCAAGAGATTTTTATATTAGTCCGTTACTCGTTGAAATTGGAATATTGTTGAATGTCTTGTTCGGAATCAAAATTGGTGGTCAGGAATGATTATCTGTTTTTCTACAATCGGTTTTATTATTTTTCCCCTTTATTTTATATTTTATCCCTTTTTTATCACAATGACTTCTGCGCATTTCCAGAAGCTGGGAACAAATTGCCGTCGGATTTCAGCATTAAATAGGGATGTTAGTTTAACTATCCTCTTTTTCGGCAATAATAAGTGATAAGTTCATATCCTGCAGTCTTTTTAGGAGATAAATTTTTAATTTGTTGTGCTACTTCTTTAGGAGTAACTAGCTTTATATTTTCTTCTTGTGGAGTGGTTGTTACCTCAAGTAAGCTGCCATTGAAGTTTTCATTTGATTTGAAAATTTGAGCGAGGTGATTGGCAAAAAATTTGGCTTTTCTCTGCTGTCTCTCCCCCATGTTATATCCTCTTTTTTTAATAGTGAATTTGAGCGATTGGTTTTTTAATTTTTTTTATTGCCTTTCATAGCGAGTAGTCAGTGGGTTCGCTTGGTGTTAGATCTCCTATATAATTTCTGATTGAGTCATTTTAACGTTCTTTAAATTTTTTGGGCCATTTTGTTAAGAATGGTTTTGTCTGCACGGTCTCTTAGGGTTGAAGCCTATTGTTTTATGCACAGTCTGACTAGGATTTCACCATGCTGCAGTCTGAATGATGGATGTGAACAATCTGCTTCTAATTGTTCTTCTGTTTGTAGAAGTACATATCAAGGCAAAACTCTAGTCAATGGTTAAATTAAATAACATTGGCTTGCATTTTATTTATTTATTTTTTTTTTTAAATTATTATTATCCTTTCACTTAGCGTCAGTATAACTACTGAGTGATCAGGATTTAAATCAATGTTGTGTACATATCCATATACCATCCTCTTTTTTAATGGAGGATTTTGGGCAATTGGACTTTTAATTTTTTATTGCTTTCCATAGCAAGTAGTCGGTGGCTTCGCTCTTCTTCTAGATAAGTTCTGATTGAGTCGTCATGTAGTTTTTTGTAATTTCTTTTAATTGTTTGGACCATATTGTTAAGAAAGTTTTTGTCTTCAGGGTCTAGTGATTGTTGCCGTATTCTCTTAGCGTTTCTTTTCAGATTCAGCAGTTCTTTAATTTCCTTGGGGTAGTTGAAACCTATTGTTTTATGCATAGCCTGTCTAGTATTACACCATGCTGTCGAATGATTGAGGTTAAAATCTCTGCTTCATTACCTAATTGTTCTTCCGTTTTAGAGGTACATTAAGGATTGTTTTAGCATCACGTCTAAGGAAACTAGTCTAGTTAGTTGTTAAATTAACTAATGTTGGCTTGCATTGTTTTTTTTATTCTCCTTTCACTTCGCATCAGTATAACTACTCAGTGCTCAGAATTTAGATCAAAGTTTTCTGTTATGTTAATGAAGTTAGGCGAAACGTTTTTGGTAATAAAAAGTCTAAGAGCTCAGGTATTTTGATGCAGTATGTTGACCAGTAAGTTGGTTTCACTGTAGAATGATAGATTCCTTAGTTCGCGGCCTTTGGTGTTCGTCAGTCTAGATCCCCAATCGACATGGTTAGCATTGAAATGTCCCCCATTATGAAACTTTCTCCTAGGTACTCTAGGAATCTCGAGTAATCTGAACACTTTTGATTGTGCTTTGGCGGGCAATATGCAGAGCCAATAGCTATTTTCTGTTTGACAGAGTTAATTATGACCACGGTGAGTTGGATCTCATAAGTTTGAAAAGAACAATCGTGTCGAATGTTGTCTTTTTTTGGCTGTATTTGATGGCTTCCATACTGCCTTTTATATGGCGTATATGTTGTATTTCGAAGATTTTTTTAATGTCTTCGGTATTTTAGAAACTGGGCATGAACAAAGGAAGCGGAGTTGACTTTCATGCTCTTTTCTTTGGTCTTGTTTATTTTATTAACAGCTGATATTATCTTAAAACCTTCGTTATGCAGGCAAGTTACAATATCTATTGGATCACATGCTGGGTGTAAATTCTTGGCTATAACTCATATGGGCCTGGTTTGCTTATTTTCATATGTATGCCACTCCACATTTTTTGACCTGTTCATGCGTTACTCAGTTAATTTTCTGATCTTGACGAGCTTCGTATATTGGCTTCCTATCAGTCACATTGCTTACGACTATAGGTGGTGGCCTTTGCACTTTTGCTTGTGTTTTCTCTGTTACAAATTGATTGCTTTACTAGTTCGAATGTATTACTTGAAGTTTTGCTGTTACATTTTTCAGGTAAGGACATAAATTTTCTTTTTTTATTCCTTTGAACAAGCTATGCCCTTTCTTTGGCTACTATTTCTTCTTCTTTATCTCAAGTTGGTAGAGTGAAACGTTTTTCAATCTGGGACGGAGTTGATTTTTGTTCCTTTCCAGTTAGAGACTTAATATAGGTCTTCATATGTAGGATTATGTTTTGTAATTCCTCATTATATTTGCGCTCTTGTGCCAGTTGCAATTGAAGGGCATTAATTTGTTCTGTCTTTCCCATCTTTTCAGTTCTTCCTAACCGGTCCAGAATAGAGAGAGGATGAGATAAGGCTAGGGGGAAGGGGCATGAGTGATGTTTTAAACTCTCTGAGTTTTCCGAGACGTTCTAAATAACAAGCGTTTCCCTACCTTTTTCTACTGACAGAGGAATCTTTACATAGTATAATTGGCCTACTTCTGGTGCAATTTCCAATTTCTTTTCGCTATTTACAATATTTAAATTGTTTTTTAAGTTAGTAACACCACAATTTTTAGGCACAATTTCCACAACACACTATTGGTTCTGTCCTCTACCACCTGGGAAAGTTTCAAGTCTATTTTCATAGAATAAACTATCGAAAAAAGAAACTTTTCTAGAGTGAAAGAAAATACGTCTGACTCGTTAAACGCCATTGCGCGACCCCCTTGGGGTTTATTAAGGCCATTTTTTTGCTCAAGTTAATCGTTTCCCAAAGAAATGTGGAGGGCCATCTTGTTGTTACGAACGTGATATATATTGTAACAACAAGATGGCAAAAATATATATACCTTACTTGATATCTTTGGTTGTCTTGTGTGTTTTATATAACCTACACAAAGGTTATGTTGTTCATATTGTTCATACAATAAGTTATCCGACCAAGCCCAAATAGAACTGAGTTCATCTGGAACCCCAGTTACAGACAGTCTTGAAACGTTCCACCAGTTATTTTTTACAATATATTTGCACTTTAAATTGAGAAAGCGGCCGAGTGAATCGAACCTATCAATATAAATATAAATTACATCCGCAACGGCTGCTTCTATCATCATAATAGATCCTGCAGACTCAGCAACTCTACATATTAGACCCACTCCCACCATTTTCAAGATAGACTCAGACTCAGACTCGGAGTTGAACCGCATGTTAATCATAACCTCTTCCTAATTTTTATTTTACAAGTTATTCACTTTTATGTAAAGTTAATTGTAAACTTTAATAATATATAATAAATAAATCTTTTTTTTTAACGAGAAGCGTCGTTGAGTCAACTAAACCAGGTCGAAAGTCATTTTTTAGAGGTGTAACTCGGCTCCTCCTCTTTGTGTTCGTGGTAACATCCCCGAAGATTAAGCTGGTGGATAATAAGGAAAAAAATTAGTCCGTTATTAAATCCGGATGAACATCAGACAGGTGGTAATATTTATAATGTTAAGCTCATCTTAGAATCAATAACAAATTTTTACCAACGGTCTAAATTTCTTTATGTCTGTGCAAAAAAACCGTTATTAACTACATAGACTGCACGCTAACAACGATTAAACGCTCCACCGTTATTTCGCAAATCTGAATTTACGCATGTGAAACGAATTTTAAAACGGTGAAAACGACCAGCTAATTAGAATGAAAGCCCTTTGTATAAAGGGAGATGATTGCCCTCGTGGTTGATGACCACAGAACAAATACACTAGTTTCGATTTTTTCTTACATGCCAAAAAAAGCCAAAAAACAGAAAATTTATAAACAATACAATACTATAACATCGTCAGCCGGGCATTTGTTAGTTCATTATGTCGGAAATTTGTCAGGTTAAGGCCATGTGTTACAAGATGTGTTCAGCCTTTCTCCTACTTTCAAACATCGGCAATAATTATAGGTTTGTTTTTTTCATAAAAAATAACCTACATATTCATTTGAAGGTCCATCACGTCCATTGGAATTTATGAAAAAATGGCAAAAAAATTAGAAATAGTTAATGCCATCGTGTCGTTGAGGAGCTTCGTCGTCTTCTCTGTTGAAAAATAGCTTGGTTGTTTTTCTCGAATGGTCGTTCTTCATACTTGATTGGTTTTACTTTTTTCAAAATGACAACATGAATTTTGCTCAGTATATCATTGCAGCCACTGATTTGACAACGTAGATCTTTGCAAAATGCCTGAATGTTAACATGTATATTCTACCTATTTGAAATCATTGACTGGCTATTCTCGACTCTTGTATACCTTAATACCTGTATAACTCTATTGGCCGCCAAAGATGTTTGCACCTGATCAGCCTGAGGATAGGTCACACGCGTTTGTACCGTTTTACTCGGATGAACGATTTGTTGCACAAATTCCATTTGCTGTATAAATTATGAATATAAAATAATTGTCGCTTTTCATGCTCGGATATATTTATATTTTAATAAAAACGTAATATTTGATGCAAATATCATTGAACTCGCTCCCAAATCACACAGGCCTCCGAAAAATGCCTAAAAGTGACCGTGTATACCTTACCTACTTGAAGCACTGACCCTCTTTCATTCTCAATTTTTTATACTTTACGTACCTGTATAACTGTAAACTCAGAACCAGGTACTCCCCAATAATAAGAAAATATGTTAAATTCTCATCTAACAACAACAAAAACTTCACCCACCCCTCAAGTCATTTATTTTACCATAGTCATTATGTATATTTGTTTTAGTTTATTCTGTAGTTGTAAAATTTTAATAAAAGAGAAAAACAAATAATGTTATGGATGTTGCAGCATGACATCAGTTAATTTCACGTTTACATACTAATCGGGTCAAAAAATATATAATCCAATTATATTGACTTTTCTGAGAAAACCATTTCTTCCAAAGAGTTTCCCCAAATTAATGGGAAGGGTAGAGAACCCAGTTTTATGTACGGACTTACCCTCGTGCAACACGTCTTCCAGGGGGGATGTTTTGACTTGGGCAACCAAAAAGCCCTAAAAATTCTTCTTACACTCTTCAACGGATTCGAGGCGTATTTTATGGAAACTGTCTCACGGGGTGCGTTAACACTGATGAATCCTCCGGGGGGATTTTGCTAAACGGGAATTTTATAAACATGAAAATGAAAATGTGTAAACTTGAAGGGTTTTTCCAGTAAATATTGTAATACCGAGTCTTGCCCTTTAAAAGAATCGTTATGCTTTATAGATTCCACTTCTCTATAAGTGATGGATTGTCAAGTATAATCGCACAGTAAATTAAGAGCTGAAACTGTTAATATCACCCATTGTATAGGTTTGAATGTACAAATAATTATTTCACCTCTATTGCGTAAGTAAGATGTTGAATCGAATTCGTTTTTGTTTAGGTAGACTGATTATTTTTCATTATTATCATTCGTAAATAAGCNTTTTGAAAAATAAGCAGTGCCAACACAACAACAATATATTGGCAACGGGAATCTTTTATGCAAATTAATTGTACGCTCAAAGATCGATTTACACAAATCAAGAGCGTAGGTAAAAAAGGAAAACGATGTTTTTTAAAAAGGCTGTTACGTAGTGAGACGATTTAAACCAACCTTTCCAACATTTAGTAATAGAGAGAGGTCCATTTCCTTTTTTCAGTTATTCATCGCGTATCATTAATTTGGTTTAATTAGAATGACGCGGCTCGCCATTCCAGCAAGAAGGGCAGGATTAATAGACACGTTTATAGCTTCACACGTTAAAATATCTGAATAATAATCCACTCCGACAACCTTGGTATAAAATCCCAGTTAAGGATTATCCTATTATCTTGTCAATTGGCAAAAGAAGAAATATATTATTCAACATTTTTTCAGTGAAGATGAAAAAATCGAATTTACTTTCAGACCTGACGAAAATTTTTTATAAATTTATTATGAACCCCTTAACACTACATTAACTAATTTTTTTAACTAAACTTTCTAAAGTAAACGTCGTTACTTCTTAATTTAAAATTTTTTTGTGTGTACGAAAAACATCTAAAGTAAAATACGACAATTGTCCTTATAGCTTAAAATTGGTAAACACATCGTATATTTACAACCGATTATGGTGTTTGGCGATTCCAATGGGTCACAGCGCACCGATTCTAGGGGTAGAATGATGGGGGACCTAATTGGAGAAACAGAAATGGTACTGCTGAAGAGCTGCGCCTCTACCCATATTGATGTAAGCACCGGAAGATTTAGCTCAATCATTTGTTTAACCATCCCTGGCCTCTATGGTATGGTGGACTCCATGGGGAAAGCCCCATTTGTGTGATCACTTCCCGATAGTCCTGAGGAGTTCTGTTGGTAGGCAGATGTACCGTGTTCAAGTAGAGAGAGAGTAGAGCCTGAAGCAGGCAAACTGGCCGCTTTTCCCGTGACGTTTCCGACCCTCGCAGATGTCAATAGAGTTCTCCGTCTCATTGAGAAGGAGATCAACCGGGCCGCAGGCTTATCAATTACCCGGACACGTGGATCTACCTGTAGACCTCCTGTACCCTGGTGGAGCGGGCACTGCGCCCCAGAGCACACGGAGAAGAAGTGGGCATTTCGGAAGGCACCCGACGGAAAATTATTTGATTACTTCTACTGGTGAGGCCTGGCGAAGGATCAGGACACTCTCTAGTCGAATTAAATTCCGTCGGTACCGATACTAAGTACGGAACGCGGGAACTTCACCGAGACGTCGGATGTTGCTGACAAATTGGCACAGCATTTGGCAGCCGTGTCATGTTCCGCGGATTTCTCCGACATCTTTCGTAGGAAGAAAATCGAGACAGAACAAATCTCCATTGACTTTGACGGCGGTGGGTGAGTTGGAGGGCGCGATGGGCGCGTCCGGAATTTATGATCCGGGTGCAACGGTATCCCATATGAAAAGCTGCGCAACTTTCCCCACGGTGCGACGAATAGCCTCCTGGAATTCTTCCACAAGATATCGGATACCGGCGCTTTTTTTTTGGGGGGGGGGGCTCGCAACACGTGTGGTAATTTAGCCCAAGGTGTGCAAGAAACTCATTATTGAAGAGGGGTTGGGACCAAATTCAGGGTTGGGGGGGGGGGAGATTCGATCCCGCCCCAGATCTTCCATTGATTAGTGCCGTGTCAATTGCGGCCACCGGTCCCATTAGGCCTCAGAAAAAAAGTCCACAGGCGGCGGTGGGGATCGAACCCACGACTGCGGGATCTACTGGCGAGAGTCTGCCGCCTTAACCACTTGGCTACCGCGGCCTCCGAGTTCATCGATTACTTTTTTTTGCTGCTTGCTCGACCTTGTTTTATGTTTGTATCGCCTATTCTCCAGCATGCAAAACGCGTCTGCGGAGGTTCGATAGGATCAACTATCAGGATCTTCGAGCGGTCTCCGTCCATTCGCCAGCCTTTGCTGAGAGTTCGGAGTGCTGCCACCCGAATTTCGGAGTGAGGAGCTCACCCTCAGCTATGTGGCGGGGTTCCTTGTCAAACCGGGCCATCCGCTTACGGGTGCAATCCATATATGCCAGTATAGTAGAATATACGAGCGACTTGAGACCCGGTCGAGAGGGTTCGACGAAGTATTAAGAGGGGCGGGGATGACACACAGACTCCGCTCTGGTTCTGCCCAGCCGTACTCTTCCGGGAAGATCTCCTGTGTTAGCCAAGTCGTCTACTCCGTCATACATTTACCGAGAAAGTTTTTAGAGCTAAGATCGAGACACGCTGGTTTTCAAGGTGTGGCGTGTGCTGTGTATAGCGAGGGTGCGTCCACTTCGTGGTCGCTGACGGCACACTGTAGCATTTCCACGGCAGAACTGTATGCGATTTGGCACGTGCTTGTAATGGTTCGAGAGGATGGTGGCTCTGCCTACCTAGTCTGCACCGACTCCCTAAGCGCGGTTACTGCAGTCCGTGGCAGGTTTTCTGTCGTCCCTCTCGTAGTGCTTTTGTTGGAGAGTTACCACGAACTGGAGCTTCTCTGCAAAGCGGTGGTTGTTGTCTAGGTACCTGGTCACTTAATTCTGGAGAGCAATGAAAAGGCGGACGAGGCGGCTAAGGCTGGGCCGGCTCAACCTCCAGACTTAACCACTGCGACCCAATCCTCTGACGCTAAGAATGCAATAAAAAAACATGATTAAAAGAAGGTGGCAGTATCAATGGACCGGATTGACAGAGAAGCTTTGGCGAATCAGGAGTATTGTCGATGGGTGGCGCTCTGAGTATCTGACTCGCAGAAGAAGGGACCTCCTCACCCATTAAGAATAGGCCTTGCGAGGTTGACACTTACTGTTGGGCCAAAGCCCGCGTATCTGTCCGCATTTTTTTACATGAGTGGATACTTTACCCCTTGGTTAGAATCATGTCACAAAACTATTCACATTCCACACTTGGGAGGAAAATTCAATATGCCTCTTAGAGGATTCGAGATGAAAGATAGCTGGATGAGGCCTAGTGTTTTCTGGAGGCGTCTCTATCGAATTTGTGCGGTTTTTAGGACAAATAGAATTTGAAGAAAGAGCTGTTTAGTAGCCAGCGAGGCCCGATCCATCGTACTATCAGGGGTGGCCTCGGCCTCTGACAGTACCGGTATATCGCCTTCCGGGCCTTTTGTAGATAATACTTTTCAGATCAGAAAGCAGCTGCCCGTCCAAACCCTAGCCGATTAGTGGGGCTGCCTCTAGAGGTGAACCGGCACACCTCCCTAACCCTTGTAACGCCGGTGATAGGAATAGGATAAAGATCGGTGTTGGGTCGGTTTGTTACGGGAATAAAAGGTAAGCTTATAGGTTTAGTAAGGGGATGGGGAGTTAAGGAAGGCCACCAGGTACGGGGAGGGTACTGGACGCAGCTTAACCTCTTGCCCGGGAGGATTTTATTTTTTATTCCATTTTAGATAAAGTTGGTTAGATATTGTGGTCATATTCATAAATTAGGTGCGGAAAGGACTGCGCTTAATAAAATAATATGTTTTAGGTTGGGATCTGTGGGAATTGTTTTTCTATTGTAGAAAACGTGTAGAGATTAGTGACCGTTAATCGATATCTGAATAACTTTGTAGAAAACCTTTGAAATAATTTCCATATATTTCTTATTGTTCGTGTAATTAGCGTTATGCGCAGCGTATCTATGACACGATCGAAGTACGAACTAACATGGTATAAAGTACTTTGGTCTTAGATAATTAAACGTTCATAACAGCATAAATAACCTTTACTTTACAAAGTGTGTAATTTTTGGGTTAAGCATGTCGCAAAGTTCCATGATAAGGTCACGCATAAACAATGTTACAACTAATAAACTAAATATAAATTATATTATTGTGTACCTGGGATATTAAGTAAAGCAAATATTGGCTTATAGGACTAGCCGATGAAAGAGTATTGGAGTTGTAATATCTGATCGGACGGGATCATGAGGTCAATCGACGCAGGTGTATTTTCATGATTGTCAATAGATAAACATCCAATGAGGATCAGACGGGTCACCGTACGTAGAATCGAATGAGCCAACATATATTACGACCGCATTGTACAACCTGAAAGAAGGGATTTCATCGAGGAGAGTTTCGTAACATTTTTACGGTAGCATGGGAGGATAGGATCTTCGTTAAAAAAGAAAAGGACGCATATCCCCCGTTTTTCAAACCTGATTTTACGAGTTTTCTATGCAGTGGATGGCACCTTTGTACCCTCAGTTTTCCAAATTCGTAAAAATGCAAATTTAAATAAAAATATTTAAATATAATACTTAATTGGCTTTACGATTGAATAGGTTTTTAATAAATCAACTACTCGTGATGAAGATTTTTTCAAGGTAGAAAATCTAGTTTAAATTTAGGTTTTGTATCCTTATCCTATATACGGGGCACTAAAATGTCTAAGAAAAATGGAGCAAATTGTGAAACGTATAATGAAATTTATTCGTCTCGGCTGAGGCTTGTGGAAAAGCAGATTTTGAAAGAGCAAAACAGCTAGGGTAGCCGGACCGAAAGGGTTGTAAACGACTACTCTAATAAACTAGGTATCTTTATTAATATAAGCCATAAGGTTGTCTTCCCTAATTTTGAAAAAGATACAAAAAGTGAAAAAAAAATTTCGACGTCACTTTTTTTTATTTCAAATGGGAACAATTTATTTATTTATTTATTTATTTATTTATTTTTTTGTAACTAAATATTTTTTAGGAGAATGAGTACCACAACTGAACACCTCCAAAACTGATTGCTGTTTACTTCAATGTAAGCAATTACCTGGGTACAAAATCCTAATGATTATTTAAACTAACATGATAATTTTATTTTGTCTTGTGAATCTATCATCAAACAATTTGTTCAAATTAAAGTCTCTTCTGCCGAATACATACTAGTAAGCAATTTCACCCATTTTTATTACGAGAAATGTTTGTGTTTAAAGTTTTTAATTATTATGTTTACCTTCCCTCATGATCTCATGGGAAAAAATAGGCATTTGCATTTAATAAACATTTACAGGGAATTTCCTTAATTTATAAATATTTTCAAAAATTCTAAAGCCGTCACTTTTGGAGGTATTCCAAAGTTGTGCCACGCATTCTTATCAGAAAAATTCTAGTTTCAGAAAAAAATTAAAAACGTGGGTTTCCCATTTGAAATAAAAAAAATTGACCTCGAGTCGATGATACATGATGTCAAAAAATTTTTATCACAATTTTGGAATCTACGCTATAATTTACATGGGGGTTACAATTGATCAGTCTTTTCTATCTGTTCAAAAATTAGGTAAACCTGTTGGCGCAAGTTAAAAAAGACTGTATAACGTGGAGGCCGTCAGCTCAGGTCATCTACGACCCTCTACGTACTTTACTTCTTTTTCTGGTCTTTCACGCGTATATTTTTTAAAACTGCAGTCATTTAAAATGTATTTGGGCATACAATTTGTTTACTTGACATATTTTGTGTAGATGTTGTCTCAGATGCCACTAAGCAGTAAATAGCTTTAACACTCCCCTGGGTTTTACCCTGTCTGTCTGAATGTGTTTTGGTGAGTGTTCTTTAATCATGAGATTTCTGTGTCTGGCACCTTTGGATTTCGTCAAATTTTTGGCTTGTGTTTGAATTGAATTGATATCTTAATTATAGATACTGGTCCTAGAATTAATTTTGAAGATACTCATATGACCTGTTTGCTTGACCTCATTGTGTATCTGTTATATCAGATGACCCGTAAATAGCTATCACTCCGCTGTGTTTAAACCTGTCTGACTGTGTATGCGTTTGCCAGTTTTGGTGGGGTTTCTTTAGTCATGAGATTTGTATGTCTGGTCCCTTTGGATTTTTTCCACTTTTCGGCTTGTGGACCTATTCTGACCTGGAAGAAGTTTGATCTTATCATCCCCATTATTGCTTCTGTCCGTACGTATATGTTTGTCTGCGTGTTTAGTTGTTCACTGGGACAAGCAATACCGGTCTGTAAGGTAGGAGTGTAGGATAAGGTACTTTTTCAATTTCCACACTAAACCCGGTCGAAAGTCTATTATTAGATTTTAAAGTCTTCTTTCTTTTATATTCACTCCTGTTGATTAGTTGTACCCTCACTTGAAGAGGGATATGATTTTAGAAATCCCATTAAAATATTTTGACGAATCCTCCTTTCTTAATAATTATGCAAGCCCAATAAATGTAACTATCGACTAATTTAATGTTTAGACGCTTTCATGAGACGTTTAGTTTTTACAGCGGAGATGTATGACAGCCCTCAATTAATGTTTTCACGGCTGTCTACAGCTTGGTCAGTGGAAGTCTTATTCTTCAAAGAAGGCGTATTCGTGACATATGGCCAAATATAATTATGTAATTTTATCGCCGTAGACATCATCGAAATCGCATTTAATTATGGCCTTATGAGAGCAATGATCGTATTATCACGTACGTTCTACTCTTTTCGTTGTTTTACTCTTTTTTATTGTTGCCTAGACTGTAATGGATTTCATGAATTTTCTAGAATCACTTTTCTATATTCTTAGGTTGTAATAAATTGTACAATTGCAATAAAAAATTTCGAATTTAAGCTAAGTTTTGCACACGATTAAGGGTGTGAACAAACTAGTATAATCTTTTTAGAAATCCATCCTCAACGATTACTGGGTGTATTAATCGTATATTTATAATTAATTTATATGAAATTAATTTATATATTCTCGTCCCTTTGTTGCAATCTACATGATTTCACTCTTAGAAGAATATAAATTTTTTTAACCAGTCGACCACTACAAAACAAAACACTACGCCGTAAGTGTGGACCACCCAGTAAATGGTTAGCAGTTACGGTCTAATTCGCCAACTTACGTTCACAAAATAGTTTCAAAGATGAAAAACGTTCGCCACTTGCCACCGGCTGTAAATAACATGCTATTTATCAAAATTGAGCCTAATACGGCGAAAGCCGAGGAAGAGAAAAACGTGATCATTTAAATGTTGATTTTTTTCTTTTCTGGTAGGTTTTTAAACCGTGCATAAACCTAATTGTCTAAAAGTCCTCCATAGTTGTCCATTTTGGAAATGAAGTAAATTTGTTTAATTCATAATTTTTTCAAATCCATAAAATCAAAATGAAATTATATTTGATATGTTTGCATCGATAGCCTCACAGAATACGATCATTAAGTCATTTCACATCAAGAAAAGTTTGTCGTTTAATTCACGGCTCATAGAGTCCGCGGTCGTAGGTTCGATTCCCACTTTCGAATGTCTATATACTAGCCAGACGTAGTGTTTCTTAATTTTGGGTCTAGCTAATCTATACCCATTGTAAATATCCCATAACACAATGTAGACTTTTTTATATATGGGATATTTACTATTACTACTATTATTTTATATATTTATGGGATCAAATGTCTTCAACAACGGTTGTTCTTCGAATTGTTTAACGGTTGGTGTTCCTTGTCAAAAGACAAGGAGTTATACATATATTAGCACGGCGGGCGACCAAGACCCGAGGTGTTAAATGCCTGGGTAGACTCTTACCCCATCCCTAAAGGGTCCGGGACTTGGTCGGTTCACGTGTCCTCCATAAACCTCTTGGACTTGTTCACAAACCCCAAGATTTTGGACATTTTATCTCGGGTAGTGATTTGGTAATGTCCTCTCCTTCAAAAGTTTCGAATCTATATCTGGCGTACCTATCACACTCTGCGAGGTAGTGCCGTGCCGTTTCTTCTTTTATTTCACAAAAACGGCAGAAGGGGTCTGGTAAAATACCCATTACGAAGAGGTGTCTTCTCAAAGGGCAATGGCCCCCCCAACGATAGGGCTCATACCTATCAGCCCTTCCTTGAGATAGAGAATACAAGGAGTTGGATAGTCGTTTGCGTTTCAGTCGCCTAAATTGTTTATATTGGATTTCTATTGGGTTAGACTAGATGATTTGAGGTGAGAGTTCATTATCAAGGTTGATATGGAGACGGAGAAGTGTCGACTACTCGGCTACAGGACTTTTGGATGGACTATAATTTTTGGATCTTGGATAGTTTAGATGTATAATTAATTTGTTAACAGTCATTTTTTTTATCAAGACGTTAGGTTTTTCGTTATATAGAGTTTCCAAAGGACCTGTTTTATTCCTTTTGTTTCCGTCGTATCTGCCGATTCCAGGTTAGTTTTCTGCTGACGACACCTGCAGATATGTATTGGGTGGAGAAGCCATCCTGCAGTAAAGAATAAGACCTAAAAGTATTTAACACGGTTGTTGTTCTCTCATTTTTTCAAAAGATTTTGACGGGAGGTTGCAAGGCCATTTTTGCTTCAGTCGTCTGGTGAGGTTATAGGGGTGGCTTCGTGGATTTTACATACGAAAGGGATTTTGTGGTCGTTATGAAAGGTGATGTTGCCGTATTAATAAGGATCATTGACTATGGTTCTAATGACTTTGAGTTGGATGGTTTCGCCGTGCCCAACATTTAAAATCGGTTATAGTATAGTTTGGTCGATTGACAATGGTTTTTTTGTTAGTAGTCGGAAACCTACCGTCTGTAGATCTACCTACCTAGTCTACCTTCTGCAGTTTAATCCTTGTCTGAATTCCAAGTTAGTCTCCTGACTAACTCTTCAAACTCCGGAGGGTTATCAGTTAAAAGCCATTGTCTTTCTCTCAACGGTGTAAAAGACTTGGACAAGGAAGTCCCGAGTACATTGGATTGTAGGATTATAGGTTCTATTAGATAGACTCGGACCTATTCAAATTTTGCCGGGAAGAAGAAGAACCATCTTATCTGTTGGTAAAAAAGCCGACAGAGACTGATATGTTTACTGTTGGTAAAGAAAAAGTCAAGTCCTGAAGAAGCTTACACATTAGCGAAATATTGATGAGCAAGTACGTAAAGAAGCCGACTGTACTAACATAAACCTAAACCAAATAGAACTCAAAATTGCGGTTACAGTTTGAGAACAACATCAGGTGACAACTGCGCAAGGAGCAAAATGTTACTAATATGGTTAAGTAAAATGAACAATTTAGGAATGCGATAACGTGTGATGACCCAGTTTGTAAATTCAGCGGAGAGCATGTTCTTCAAATGCGAAGCAACCCCTTAATGGAGAAATAACCTAGGGTACTATAATCTGGGTAAATCAATGGCAGCAATGTTCTACTAGTTTTAAAGAGAAGGATGGAGTCAATTGAACTGAAATAAGTAATTAGGAAAATTACAATTCAAACGACTGCAGCGATTGGGTAATAACTAATCATCCAGTATCTTCATCATCAACATGACTGATTTAGCCCTGCCATCTCATTATAAATTTTAGTTCTCTTTCATATTAGAATAACCTTATTCTACTGGGCAGAATTTTTTTCTCTCTAGACCAAAAAAGTCCCTCACCAGTGAATTCTGTAATACATCTGCTATACATTTGTTAAAAATTTGTTTGTTATCACAAATAACATGACTGTGGAATTTTACGAATGTTTATTTCACATTTAACGTGGAGCCATGGCATAGTACGACGATAGATAAAAATACCATTTATTAAACCACCACTACAAATAAATAATTGCTTCTTGAGTTCCCCCTATCTGTGATATCTAGTCATTGCTTCTTTCACGCCGCTAATTTCCCTGAGCGTAGGGAGCGGTAAATCAAGTTTAAACAAAGAGGGATAGGGAGAAAATAACACCTTGGTGAACCCGGTGGTATCTTTAGCTAACTGTTGTAGGGGCGAGGCCAAGGATCCGATAGCCATCTACCTTAGGAGAAACTGAGTAACCCAGGAGAGCGGGACCATCTCGAATCCGCCATCAGATGATATCGGCAACTTAATACGCAAGACTTCGCACATCACAAAACTCAAGATAGTTGGTTGTAAGATTCAATGCCCCCGAATCCCGCACGAACCCAAACCGCAGATTGTACACCTTCAACACGGCTATTTAGATAACGATCAAATTATGTCCTCTTTAACATCACCACTTTTTCTTTTCTTTTTTTAAATCAATTTTTTGTTTGGTTACAAGTTACCTAGAATTGAAGATTCTAAATATTAACACGGTAGCTGCGCGATTGATATTGCTTTTCGATCTAGGTTTAAAAATGGTTAATGTAATATTAAAAAGGGCTAATTTTAATGTAACAAGGGTTAAATCGAAATTAAAAAGTTTTAATTTGAATGTAAAAAAAGGTTAATTTGACACAAAAAAGGGTTAATTTGAAATAAAAAAATGGGTAATTACTGTTATATTCTAGGCATATTTTTATTATAAAATAATTTGCTTCTTAGAAGACGACACAAATTACTTACAATTAAAATTGGAAATACAGAGTATACACCATACATGAAATTATATATAAATACTTATTCCTCTTGCCAACTGAGATTTCTTCAAAAATAATAAAATTGCGCTCATAAAAACCAAATGAAAACAAATTAAAAGTGTAAAAAAATGAGGTTTTTAAGAGCCCAATTATTTTACATTTTAAACAAATTTCAAATTAAAAGAAAAACCATTTGTATTCTTCATTTATGTAATTTTTAATTTTAATTGTACAATACTTAATTTTTCTATGATCTTCAAAATGTAATTATTGTTTATATAAATGCAGGGATCATATTTTACGTTCTTCCAGGTTTTTGGTGTTTTAAAAATGGAATGATTGGAAATTAAAATGGGTTAATTTGAAATAAACGGGCTTATTTGAAATTAAAAAGTGTTAATGTTGAATTAGAAAAGGTTAAGTTTAAATGTAAAGATGGAAAAACGGTTAATTTGAAAAAACGTTAAAACCGGTAAAGTCTGTATATTTGAGACCTTTTTTTAATATAACATAGTTAGTAGTAGTAGAGAAATGTGAGAAATTGAGGATTTAAAGAGCCCTGTTATTTTACAATTTAAACAAATTAAAAGAAAAAACGTGTATTTTCATTTAATTTGATGTAATTTCTAATTTGAATCGGATTTAAATTTCATTTGGCACTCAAGAGCCCAATTAATTTTTATTTTTCAAATGCAGATTTTGATTTACTTGTTTATATTTCATACCAACCCCGAGATTCATGACGTTTTAAAGATACAGTTAATCTGAAATTAAAAGTGCTAATTTGAAATTTAAAAACTGGTTAATTTCAAATTAAAATTGGATAATTTTAAGTTTAAAACGGTCAATTTGAAAATAAAAGTACTGATTTGAAAGTAAAAAGGGTTAATTAGAAATTAAAAAGTGCCGTTTTGAACGTAAAAAAGTAAATTTGAAGTTAAAAATTGTTAATTTCTGTATATTTGAGACTTTTTATATAAAATAATTACTCTTAGAAGAAAAAAAATTAATTACAAATATTTTTATTAGAAAAATGGTAGATATTATGATTTTTATGAACCAAATTATTTCATATTTTAAACAAATGTCAAATTAACTTTTACAGGATCGTGCCCACTCTCAACACGACACGCAAGAATGGTACAATTACACAGAAGACAAACACTTTGAGCCCTGAAGATGATCTCAATAAAGATCGAAACGTTGACACGAAAGAAAATGATTTTGTGAAACCTACATCACACCAGACCGCATCTCACGATTTCTGAATAATTAATAAATATAAATAAACATATGATTCTTAAGTTTAGTAGTTTCTTAGTTTATATTTATTTATAAACAAATGATTCTTTTTTAATTTAAGATTTTTTGTGGTTGTTGGTTAGAAGGGATCATGCAGATTGGAAGGAGTTAGTTTACTAGAGTAATTAGTAGGTTGACTATTTTAATACATTGAAGACCCCCTTTGTGTATGCAAAATTTATACCATTTTTCACAAATCAGCTCTTAAAAAAATTGTTAATTGGTTTAGTATGGTGTTGTAAATTGTTGTCTTTTGAATTCAGCTCAAATATATTTGATCGATTCGGTAACGCATCTATTAAATTTGATTTGTATAGACGTATAAGTAACAAAGACAGATAAAAACTGTTATTAAGACAACACTGACAGTCTATTAAACAGTAATTAACCGATAATTGGAATTATTCCAGACATATAATCGGCTTAATCTTAAATGTCCCATGTATAATCAGTAAACTCCCGGTAATTAATTATAGTCGGTAATTGTGTTCTCAAAGAGTGACATACCCAATTGAAATCGAAGAAAAGAAAAACCAATATAGAAGTACAGACATAAACTCTTGGAGATTACGGAATCATTAATTCGTCCATTTCGACCGCGTCCTCTAATTTAATGGGTATTTTTCAAATTATGCTTCACATAACAAACCTCCATGAAATTCGAGCAGTTTTATTAGGACTTTTGATAACAGGGAAACTCCAAAACCGGTCCGAAACAAAGGACCGTTTTTTTACCTACTACCTCCTTTTTTTCTCAACTTCCAGGGCCTACGTCTTCTACATGCCGAGATAAGTTTTGTTCCCTGATTAACGGTATATCCTGTTTGCCGAATATGTCGTTTTGAAATGGCCAAAGCTTTCCCTAAATTAAATCAAGAGAAGACAAAACGATAAAAAAAATGTACGATCTCGTTTCACCGAGTGACTCAACTTGTCCACCGTTACGATGGATTCGACCTCCAAATTTATTATTGGCTCAACGTTCTTAACTAAGGTGCTAAAACGGAAATACATACTCTCCTGTTGGTATTCATCCGTAAATATTTTTTTTTTAAATATTGTCACAACTGATTTAGAAAAGAGAAGTATACTGGCAGACATTCCCACCTTCTCGCTTTGTCTTTGTCCGATTACACAAAAAACTCGCTAAAATGGAGCACCCTTAAACAACTAATCTCTGATAAGAATACATCCTGATTTAGCTTAGCAAATTAACCGTTTTATGCATCAAATTAACCTTTTTTACTTTCAAATTAACACGTTTTTAAATTGCAAATTAGCCTCCTTTTAACTGCAAATTAACTCTTTCAGATAGAATAGACTCTAGAATCTCAAAATGATTTTGATTTCATATAAAAAATACACAAATACTAATCAAACTTTACGATGAAAACCGAAATTTCATCTGAAACCGCCCGATAATTTATGTTTATTTATGTCTGCGACAATTTTCCGTTCTATATTTAAAAATTGGTTACATGTTTGGAAAATTGGGCACTTATTGACTTATTGAAAAAAATAATTTTGACTTAATGGAACAAAAAATTTATCAACTATTAACCATTTTTTCACATATGCGAATGACATATTTTCATTTCTGTTTATTAAAAAATTACTTTTAACGTTTGGGAAAGTCTTCATCAAAATAAGGCAAATTTTTTCAATAAAATAATTTTGATTTTATAAAAACATACTAACCAACCATGGACATTTCATGTGAAACCACTGGGTAATTTATGTGTATTTTGTCTGCTAAAATTTTCAGCTCTGGCATTTAAACTTTGCATAGACGTTAGTAATTTTTTTAAATATTGTTACGCACAAATCAACACATGTATATACATACATATATGTCCACAGTTGAGCCTATCATTTTTCGCAGTCCATCGGCAATCCCAGCTATTGCAATTTAAGTTAAAATTTAATTGTAATAACAATAAATTCCCGGCAGGCCTCGAGATTCACCCACTCCAGGTGTTGACAGTCCAGGGGCAGACCTCGGTCTTATCCCTCCAGCCACCGGTGTTGGGCTCCGGGGTGATGTTGTGAGCAGCTAGCTATTCAGCATGCAAGGCATACAGTTCCAAAACCATTCATGTTCACTCTTAATACATTCTCTACTATTTACATACCAGTTATTCAATTAGAGTGGTGGCGCACTCAATATTACACCATCACCCTTATGCGAATTATATAACTAACCTAATTGAGGGTCGATGGATACTCAATATTCAGCCACACACATCACACATTCACGATAATAAGAACATTCACGCTAATAAATTCGTTCATAAATACGTCAATACACAAAAACTATCATTATTATATAAAATATAATAACCAGTTCCCCCAAAAAGCGGGACAGGGGACCTAAATACTCGCTGCCGTGCCTAAGCACGAGCTTCATATCGGGTGGTACTCCAAAAGTGAATGTCCATTTGTCAACTTCGCATCGGGTAAGGATGACCCCTCTTTAAAGTATCAAATCTTCCGAGGGCCACCCATCGACAGTGCTCTTGATATGTGTGACCTTCCTGCCGACCCGTCTCCTCAGACTGACATGTTTTAGACGGCCCACTCATTGCGCTTTTGTTGGAGGGATACCACGAACTGGAGTGTTTCAACAAAACGGGGGTTGTTGTCTGAGTACTTGGACACATAGGTCTGGTGGGTTAGGAAAGTTTTATAGAAAAATAAGGTACCTTCTTTAAATAAAATGATGTTCCTTTCATAGAAAAATACTAAATAAACTTCTGTGAAAACATATTTTCATCTGAAACCACCGGATAATTTATGTTTATTTATATCTGCAACATTTTTTCACTCCTGTTAAAATTGCTTTTTACGTTTGGAAAAGTCTGTAGAAAACTGAGGTAACGTCTTTGAATACAATTATATACATTTCATGCAAAAAATAATCATCAACCGTGAAAACGTACATTTCATGTGAAACCACCCGATAATTCATATTTAATTGTCTGCTATTTTTTGGCTTCTAGTAATTCAAAATGGCTCAATGTATGGAAATGTAAGTAGAAAAATAGGGAAACAGATTTTATTTTCATATAAAAAATACTAAGCGACCTTTACATTGAAAGAGAAAATTTCATGTAAAACCACCTGAAAATGTTTATTTATGTATGCTAATACTACATAATCTTCCACAATAAACTGATTGGCAATCTATAAGCCGTTTCGTATTATCTACGAGTTATGATACCTTTAAAAGTATTTTTATAAAAGGACGATACATTCTCTTTCAGTACAAATACCTGCAGTTATCACTTAAAAGGGTTTTATTTGAATAATTTAAAAAAAATCTAGTAATAAGAAAACATTTTAACTAGGATTTGGCGACATCCCGTGAAAAATGTAAATGAAACGATCTTCCAAACAATTGTGTTGCAAATGAGATGGAGAATTATGTACTTAGTGGCAACCCCCTCCCTACTATTATTCCTGTAGAGGGGGGTGGTTGGTGGAATGCAGGGAGCCACCTGTTAGTTTCCGGGTTGCAATCGGACCACTCCTCATATTTTATAATTCTCCTCTTTTAATGTTCGTAATCTTGTAAAAGTCGGGTCGACGACCCAGCCTACCTTGTCTCCCCACCTGTACCACCATCGTCAGGCAACAACTTACCTATTAGGTTAAAAGAGAGAGAAAAAATAAACAGATACTTCAGCATATTGCATCCTTTTTACACTCTGGACCTTTTTTTTTATTGTATATTATTGTATATTATTTTTTTAAATGGTCGTGCATTTTGTTATGTATTGTGTGTTAAAATACCCAGTCTATTCAATGCAGTTACCGTGCGAAAAAATCGTAAATTGCAACACAAGCTTGGAGATAAACTAGTTCTGAGAACAATACTGTTCAGGCAAATCTCGAAGACTGTCAGCAAACAAAAAATTTGGCTCCACGCCATCTTCAGCAGTCTGCAAAACGCTATGATCTTTTTTTACATCATTTGCTATCTGTAAAATGAAACTGGGTGGTCTCCAAATTTAAGGACTTCTGTATTTTAGATTAAAATTGATCACCTCCGATCCGCGATATCCTACTCTCGGCCTGGAATAATCAGCATCAAATTCGGCTCATCGCCAACTCCTGGAGATCATTGATTGAACTATTGTCGACTTTTCAAACCGACACTTCTATAATAATAATAATCCGTCTGTGCATTATTTATAACGTCCCAGTAGCCAAGGGCGCTTTTCGGTGTTTGCGGCGATCGTTACAAACCAGTTTTTCACTCGCAGCAAATAAAATTTCTCCACATTTTATCCTTTCATGCCAATTTATACCTTAATTACAGTACTTAACTTTTTGTTATCATTCCCCGAGCGTGATTACTACCCTATTCACGATAGGTGATGCAGCAATGGAATTATAATACATACCCTATATACATATAATTAAAAGCAATTTAACTTCAAACGGTCTAAATAAAATAGGATTAAGTTTCTTTTTTTATGAAAGTAAAGATAATCAACGTTTCAAAAACAAATAATTATAAATTTGCCAATTATAGAAAATCTAATGTTCGAATGTCAGACTTTTGGGTTGTATGTTAGTCATATCGATGGAAAGTTGAATTATTGGATCGTTCCAGAATCTCCATAGTGTCAATCGTGAGATATAATGGCTTTCAAAGAAGATTGCAGCTGATCTGCCTGAGGATAGGTCACTCGAGTTTATACCGGTCCATCAAATGAAGGATTTGTTGCATACATTCAATGGACCGTCTTATGTCTAGCCCTCAGAGATGCTACAGATGCCAAAGATTTGGGCATATTTCCCTGAGATGCAAGTCGCCCTATGAGGTCTGCGAGTGTGGAATGGAGGCGCATCCGAAAGAATCCGGATGTGCCAACTCGCCCACTTGCGTTAATTGCAGCGGCAGTCATACCACGCGATCACCCGACTGTCCTGTTATTAAAAGAAAGAGAAATACATAAATTAAAAGTCCTCAACAATATGAATTTTCGAGAGGTCAGGATAGTTGTTGAGAGCAGAGGCAATGCAGGGATATTTGCCCAGGCAGCAGCACGTCCTACTCGGGAAGGAGCAGCCGCCAATGCTCCCGTCTGCACCGGGGGCAAAATTAATGGTGGCTAACGCCACTCAAACCAAGAGGATGGTTACATCCTCTTCACAAACGTCCATGGCACACAGTGTCAAGGCCGGCCTGGAAAGGAAGCCAAACACCACGGGGACGACGATACCCCGAACTAAGCTTCCGCCTCCTTTGCCGGAAGCTACTCTGTCAAATCC
This sequence comes from Cimex lectularius, assembly GCF_000648675.2. Taxonomy (NCBI): domain Eukaryota; kingdom Metazoa; phylum Arthropoda; class Insecta; order Hemiptera; family Cimicidae; genus Cimex; species Cimex lectularius. The sequence goes on along the minus strand of NW_019392671.1, from coordinate 1,519,694 downwards.
GTCCCGAATAAACTGGGTGACGGACTTAGAAGCAACGTCTGGGTCGGACACTTCTTCAGCAGCCCCTGATGCTCCGGCACGAAGGAAAAAGGGGTGGTAGAGGTTGTCCGACCTTCTCCATGGAGGTGCACCCAGATTCCGGGGGTAGGGCCCACGCAGGATGAGCCCATCTGTAGATGGCACGAGCTATAGAAGATGATAGGGGATAAATGGCAGCATCAGTGGAACTCCGTGCGAATCCAATGTTTTTTTTAATTGAAAATAATATGAAAAATGTATTGCAAAGTGGTTTGACCCCTCACCCGCGACACCCAAAGGGTAGTTGGTCGTTGTGAAGCTCTCCTGTTCAACAGGAAATTATTTTACTCCTTTTACTAACTTCTACAGTTGTAAATCTCCAATAAAAATGTAAAAAATAAGTACAACTCCACCAGTTGATCGTTTTAGATCGCCTAGGTTTGTATTTTATAGTAAAATCTTGCAAATCATAGTTCTAACTAAGAAACGTTTTGTTCACATGTTTATTTCTTACGAGAATGTAACCATTGTACGACCCAAAGTTGTGCAGTTTTAAATATTTTGGCGGAGAGCCGGCACATAATTGTTCTTGTTTTTGACCATAAATGGCACACATTACGCTCGATATCTCTGGAAGGATGCGAATAGGGTATCCATAAAATTCGAGCTCAGAGTGAAAACTCAAATTCCAACTTTCACCGGATGTCCAACCATGGCCGATTGCTTTGTCCGCATCAAAACAGTTCTCGGTTGATTCATAACATAGAAAATAAAGACAAGATATTTCTGAAAATTAGAATCGTGCATTGAAGAACTAAAAGAAGAATTTTTTAAAACACAATTTAGTATTATTGAAAGATGACATCATTGTCCTCTTGTTACTTGCATATAAAAATAAGTTTACCTTTAAAGGCAGTGCCATCTTTGCCACCTTGACACAGTCTGCCTCACTTCAAGCTAGAGCAAATATATTCAAATATATTAATCAAATAAACCTATACTGATATTGTCAGATGTAGAAAGATATTTCATTTTTAATACTCCTCGACGCGCCGCATGTTAAAAGAAATACGACAAAGTATTGAAAGGTCGGTTTAATTTGTTAATAACTCAATAATTTCCATGCCAACTAATCAGTGAACGACCCTCTCAAAGGTATCTTTTCGGCTTTTATGATCACCTTCTTTTTTTCTAAACTTTACCTCCTCTGACACATCTTTTCTACCCTGAAAATAAATCAGTGTAATGCATTCACTGTGAATTTCATCAGGCAGGCTAACAGTTAATAAATTAAATATTTTTTCAGTTTTCTGTACACTAAACAATTTTTAAAAACATATAATTTTTAGCAGTTTGACCAAATTGCTAACAATTGGTCTATTTGTTTGGTAATAACCAAATATAAAATCGTGCAACATTCAACAAATGTTAAGCATTCTTCAATATCTTTTCTGGACGGCTGTAATGTGTCCGTCATTACGTTCGAATAAACCCCTTTGTCCCAGAAGCCATTTAAATGTTACAATAGAGGATGACATACAGTGATTTATTTGGCGCCTGTCAAAAATCTCTGCCACAAAACTCACGGGATTTCCTGTTCAACTTTTAACAAAATTTCTAAACGTCGTCTCGCTGTAAGACAACATAAAACCTTCAGTTCTACTTGGCTGTCTGTCTATATCGGTGCACCTTTTATTCTCTTTATCTCACTACTTCTAGTGTATGGATCAGCTTGGAAAATTGATGCTGTGGAGTCCAGAGGTTTTGCCACATCAAAATTTGACACTTTAACCCCTTGATGATCGCCTTTATATTAGATCAGATTTTATATTTTTAGCATTTCATTTTAGTCTTAAGAGCCTGTTTGCACCTTCGTTTGACATCCTCTGAATGTACACTTGAGGTGGTATTAAACCCAGTATTGAAGAAGTTCTTTGTAATTGATTTTGGGCTTAAAAAAGTTTTTCACCATCATACTACGGCGACATATGTTACCGAAGTCTAATGTTGTTGCATAAGGCAAATCCAAAAATAATTTGGATTTAATCTCAACCTTTGGCCCATATTCTTTACGTTCTTTGCTCTTTGTATTGTTTTGTCCAGCTTTTAGTTCGATAATATTTCCAGTCACTTTGTCTCCCTATGAAAAGCTTTTATTTTTTAATGAGGGTACATTTTGTTTAAGCGTTCCTCTCTTTCTGACACCCAGACACCAACTTTCCATATATTTGAGAGTACTAAGAAAGAAACCATAAAAACCGTTCCATCAAATTTCCCCTGTATTATTACTGCTAGGTTTTCAGCATAACCTTTGGTACGGTAACCTAAAATATTTAACACTATAATCAGGTCGTAAGATACAGCATCCGTACTATTGTCGATTTGGCCCCTCGAAACATCCTTTTTGTTGGATTAGTGTCATTGATAGATATCCTTATTTAGCCGCTTTTTTTTTACTCTTTAACATTGATATTATCTAGCTTATAGCTCTCCAAACAATTAACAAGGATTAAATGAAAAAAAAAAAAACAAAAAAAAACGAGTACTACATTCAAAACAATGCATGTTTACGTATTTTTTCAAACAATAAATATTTGATTTGTGTTTTTAATTTTTAAACCATCAACATTAAATTGCATTTCCGGCACAGTGAGAAACAACAAGTTGTCTAATCTAATAACTTCATAGAAAGAATTTCATCTTCACGGGCGCAGGGTTAAAAAAATATTCTCGATTTAGATCGCTAATTAAGCAGGATGTAATGATGGAAAATAAAAATATCTCCTCCCCCTTTATTTAGAAAACTGGTGCAACGGTAGGAGATTCGGCAGATGAAGATCAGGTCGGCTGATTTCAATTAGGCTCACCTGCTCTTCCGTTCACTTGAGACATTCAGCAGAACCGTTAGTTGCTCGCGGATTTGGACCACTTCCAGGATCTAGTTTTATTGAAAAACATATCTTTATTTATTTATATATTCTAGTTTGCAAGGGGGACTTTTCTTCTACGCCTAAAAGTTTGAAAAAAATGTATATAGTATAAATTCATAAATGTAGTTGAAAGTGATAAAACTCAAGTATAATAGAATTTTTGACCCATGTAAAACGTTTTTAACAGGTTATCACACTAAATGACAAATCTGTTATATTAATTAACTATTAACTATTAATAACTATTAATTTATTCATTGAGAAAGATTGTGTTAATTATTTCTAGATCGAAACGCCGAGGTTGGTAGAATTTTGACAATACTAAATGTTAATAATAAAGCTTATTGAAAAAATATATGTAATACTATAAATAAATATATATAAGCGAATCTTTGCCTATTCCAATAAATTGTAAGTACCATTTTAATATTAGGACGTATTTAATGGCAAATAATCTGGTTACAAAAGCTGTCAAATGAAAGTAAAAAACATTACTTACCTTATCACTTTGCAGCTTTAGTATTGTAAAAAAATATAAATCTAAATTAATGTTTTTTTTTTTTTGCGTTATGATCTTTACATATTAGCCATGGTAACAATTCTTATATGTGTGTTCAAATTGGGGGGTTATCGTGAAAAAAGGGCCAGTGGCGACGGTGGGAATCGAACCCACGACCGCGGCGTGAGAGTCCTCATGCTAACCACTCGGCTACCGCGTCCCCTGTCAATGTTCTTCGGTATTGAAATTGTTTTGAAACCAATTTTTCCAATTGGTTTTTCCTAGCTAAGGACCTTAAATTTGTAATTCTGTTTTTTTCTTTTCGCGCTTGCATGGTTATTATAATTAGAATAACTTAATTAAAAAGAGAAAAAGAAGGAAAGATAGAAAAGGATATTAGTTTGAAGACCCGGACGTTGTGGAGCAGATTCGTGATGTTGGCCGTGCGTGATAAGATAATTCTTGAAGGAGACGAGTTAATGGAAAGCTCAGCATCATCTTCCTCCAGTGTAGAACTGGTAACCGTATACAAATTAGATTTCTTTTCATTTAAATAATTTATACAAGGAAAGGGTCTTGGCATAAAAGGGAAAACCACTATCCTAAAAAACAATATATCCAATAAAAATAATGTTGGCACATGAATGACCAATTGTGTTCTCATCGATAAATCAAGGCCTTGTGGCAAACACATCTTTAGTCCTCTGTTTCTGTCTTCGTCCATTGACTTCAACCGTGTGCAGAATTCAGATGAAGTCAGTTTTTTCATACGATCACATAAATTTTCTGTTCTGTACCATTTTACGCCATAACTCGACTGAAGTATTTGTGACTGTCAGCCAACATTGCTTGTCCACCAGATCTCTTCGTCTTAAGCTGTCAATTATCTTCTCTACATTTCTAAGCGTTGTAATCTTATTCTTAGATTATCTTGATTATGCTGAAACAAAAATATAGATTACCTTTACATTCATCATTTACATTCAACAGGTTGGAGAAATATAAAAGCGAAATATTTCCAGACTTTATTTATTTTNTTTTTAATATTCCAGTCCCGTAAGAAAGCGGGCGTCGAGAATGGCAGCGAATTAAAGCGCAGTCAACAGGTCAAACAAACATCAAATAACTACTAATCTCTAATTTACAATAAAACGCAACGGTCAATTTTCTGCACCTGTTTGTTCTGAAAAATAAACTTAAACAAATTGTTATAAATTTTAGTATCCTGAAATAGACCAAGTAATAACAACTGTCGTTTGGTTTTTCCCAGGATTTTCTTGTATGAGTCTTCTTGTAAAGAATTGGTTCATCCCCTTTTATAAGTATGTTTAAAAAATTAGTTTTACTGGGTAATAGCAGATGGATGATGAATGTAGAACTTTTTATTGAACAACTTCTCAGTTCTTGAGCGTTGAAATCTTCTATGTGTTTTATGCAATCCTCAAATGACGTAAAGATTTTTCTATTAATAGAGTTCTGCAGAACCCGGAATAGGTGAGAATCTATAGGGGAAATGTCAGGCAAATTCAGGTTGGGTGGCACGTTTTCGCAAAACACAAATAATTTTTGGCAAGGCTGCAAAGCCCTGTGAGGACAAGAGTTATCCTTTACTTGTCGTTTTTGGTCAATTGTAGAATTTAATCGCTGTACTTTTGTGCAGTATATATAACAAAGAACGATTTCGTTAGATTGAAGAAGCTTGTAATAAAGTAAATCCTTTTACTACCACGAATTGGACGACATTACCTTCTTTTGGTGTTGTTAACGGTGGGTCGCTGCGCTTTCCCTAGGGTTATCCTAGCTGAATATTGTTGCAAAGAAACTTTTCATTCCCTATTATGAATTTTTTAGTTTTAAAATGGAATCGCAGATGGATGAAAAATGAATTTTTTGTTGAAGGATTTCTCGGGTTTTTGGGCGTTGACATTTTAGATTTGTTTTATGTACCTCAAGCGAAGTAAAGTTTTTTCTACTATTAGAGTTCTGCAGAACCCGAAATAGGTGATAATCCGATATAAAACCTAAACCTTTTTGACAAAGACTCAAAGCAAAGAAATCAAGCCTTCTAACAGTTGTAACATAACGTTGATTTGGATAAAATCCTTACGTGTGGAACAAGGAATTTCGTCAAGAAAAAAGTTGCCGCTGGCTGATTAAGCCCAATAATGAATAGTTTTGTATTGATATGAAATTTCGTATTTAAATTTTTAGAGGGTGCTTAAAACGAATCTGAATTGTGTTTTCTTTTTTTTATAAATCAACATATTTGTTGGCCTACTTTACCGGGAGCATCTTTTCACTGTCGTACCGTCTAACTCGTATATATTATTTTATTATCCTAGATAAAAGAAAATAATCGACTAATATGTAATAACCTTGTACTACATGTATGCAATATTTTTGACCTAGTATTACCAAAAAAGGTTTCATTAAATTCAGTGACTCTAGTCGTGAGTACTTGTTAGAATATACTGGGATTCCTGTATATTTAATATTGGAAAATATATTAAAATATATGGTGATTGATGACTTTGGTGCATTTCAAATCATGGATTAACCCCATTGGATGTGTTCGATAGTATTCTAGTTGGAGAGGAAACATTGGAATAACTCGGATTCAGGTTGGCCTACTTTCAGAAAATAGGGCAAAATTAAAAAAAATCCTCTTTATATAAATTGGAACGGATCTTCTAAGCAAATGAATGCTTTCATTGTGTTAAATCTTTTAAGAAAAGGGTAAAAATTCTAGTGCAGTGAGTTTTGTCGAATTATGCAGCATTTTGTGATGGCCTATTTTTTGCAAATTCGCAGAGGTGATATTCTCAGGACTGTTAGTATCTTTTGTATTAGAAATGTTGTTACCCGACTTGCACTTAGCCTTCCTTGTCAGGTTATTATTAATCGGTTGGTGGAGCTGTTTTCTAGTTGATCCAGCGGCGCGGACTTGATAACTCGTTCGGCCGACGGGCGGGATGATCAAGCACGTCTGTTCAACCTGTACGGTAAGTGGCTACTTATGAGTAAATCCTTTTTCCCATTGTTCTCCGGGTCAACACGATCAAACTAAAACAGCTACGCCACTCCTCCCTCCTTCCGAACACCAAACAATTGCCCCACCACATCACATAAAGTATTTCTATCGTAAATCTACTTTGTAACGATCCCCCCACGTTCAGCCATTGTCCCTATTCTTATATAAGATTCCACTTTGATAAAAAATATTAATCTGTTTCTGATTAATCAAAATGCGGGATCGTAAGCTTACGAGCACGACCACCACATATAAGAAAGTTTTCATAAAACCCAATTCTTTTTTCTTCTTTCAATTTATGTTTTACCTTAAATTTTTAGTTCACTTAACATAGTAGGTTTTAACCGGATTTTAGTATCTAAACAAAACAAAAATTTGCAATGACAAAAACTAACGTTAAATTTTAAAAAAAGTTGATCTGTTTTATATAAACTATTTATTGATTTTTGACAAAAAAAAAAACCACTGTCGTTTTAATATTTTAATTTTACTTAAAATAGTGGGTTTCAAATGCAAATGAAAATCGGCATTGATAAATACCACCTTAAATTTAAAAAAAATTAAAGTGACCTATAATTTATTTATTTATTTTTTTTTTTTTAACGAGGGTTCGCAACAGCAGAGGTCATATAAACCCTCAGGGTACCNCCTTTACCTTACAGTGATGAGCGCCGTGTCAAAGGCTAAACCTTGCGGCCACCGACGCCCCAAAGTGACCTATAACATATTGAACATTTACTAGACTTTGTGACACAAAATTAACACTAACACTTTAGTAATTTCGCATAAAATAAAACAACTATTGTATTATTATAGGATTTAATCAAACTGAAAATTAAGATTGATAAAAACCAACATTAAATGTAAAATAAATTATGCGTGGCGTGTCACATATTGAATATTTATTGAAATTTTTTATACAAAATTAATACTATCATTTTAAAATTTTAATTTTACTTAAAATAGTATTGTTTTAAAGGCATTTTAATATTTAAAGAAAATGAAAATCAACATTGTTAAAAATCAACTTTAAATTTAAAATAAATTAATGGTGGCCTGTTACATATTTTAATTTCACTTGATATAGTAAATTTTTAAACGACTTGTGCTATCTAAAGAAAATTAAAATTAACATTGATAAAGGCCAATATTAATTTTAAAATAAATTAAAATTTATTTGTTACATGTCAAAAAGTTGCTCCTTTTGTGGCAATTTTAGAATTTTCATTTCCTTTAACGTAGTAGGTTTTTACGGGTTTTAAGGGTCCTTTTTTAAAACAAGCGACAAAAACAGATATTGTATTTAAAATAATTTAAATTTATCTGTTTTATATTGAATATTTACTGCTCTTTTGGCCAAAACAAACGTAGTAACTTTAGAATTTCAATTTCACGTAAAATAATAGGGTTTTAAATGCATTTTCCTATTTAAAGAAAACAAAAATCAGCATTGATAAATACCAATATTAAATTTAAAATAATTAAGACTACCTGTTGCATATTGAACATTACCTGTTACTTTGCTGTTTGTTATAATCCACGAAATCAAATCATTGAATATCGTTCACTGCTAACAATGTTCTTCGCATTTTCTTTGAACTTTACTATATGGAAGAAAAGGGTTGTATTTCTATTCTGGGAGAATTGCTGTAAGAACATCCAGTTTCATACGATAATATGATATTTCCGCAATCTCTTCCAGGTTTGAAATCTAATAAATATTATATTAGAATCTAAGGAAGCAAATTAAACAACAATATCCGAATAGCCGACCTTCTTTGCTTTTATTTTTTTCGCGTTTTCTACCGGATTTGTGTCTCTTTCGAGCATGCTGGCCTAAATCATTGCCATGTGTCGAAAACCAGACTGACTCCTTTGCTAATTCGAGATGTGCTAACAAGAGAAATGAGAAAGTCGGCCGAAGTCGGATTTTTAATTGTACGAATACTTATAAGTATCGTATATATATANATATATATAAAAGTCAGATTACATGTATCACTGGAGGCGAATGTGTATATTGTTAAACTTTGATAAATTATTTATCCGTGACATTGTGTCGATTCGGAGAATTGATCGATGTGCTGTATCTTTGTAGGCTTTAAATTAATGGTTGTGAATCCGCGGTAAGACGTTTCATCCCCTGCCCGTAGACCCCACCCCGCGGTCATTGGTTCGATACCCACCATCGTTTTAAGAATTTCTCCCCCCCCCAAAAAAAAATAAATAAATAAAAACAGTAAAATAATAACATTGTTTATTAATAGTAACATAAGTTAAGTAGGTAGGTCTGGATGAGATTACTAAGCTTCTCGCCCCTCGGCCCTCAAGTTGAGAGCATAAGAACTCCCGTATGTTTGCACTATTTCTGAATTATTCTTCGGCACTTCCTTTAAGTCACTCTTCATCTTTATCCAATGCCTCCGGCCCATCTTTCCGCGGTCTTCCTTCACATCCTGGAGCCAGTCGTGGTCTGATACCACCCTCGCATAACCCTCATAAGCCTTCCCCGGTGCTTGATACGCCTCCATCCAAGATAGTAGATTGCGAATCGCGAGCAATGTCCTTTACTGCGTTTACGAAATCCATATCCTGCTAGATTTTGAGCTTCTTATTATGTTCTTATTTCCGAAAATAAGCCTAATAGTCTTCTTATTTAAGCAGTTTAGCCTCATTTGGCCTCCGAAGCAGTCAGGTCTCCGACCCATAAAACACCGGTTTGATGATGTTTTATGAAGCAATCTTTATTTTTCTAGACTCATTTCTATTCTGAAGGGAAGAGCGCAATTGTGCCGTAATCCTATATTTAAGGCCCATCCAAACCTCGTTCCTTCGACTATCGAACCCACTCACAGCTTTGACGAAACTTTCTCAGTCTCCAGGGTGTCACCATATAATTTTTTGTGTTCCTTCAACCTGGAGCTCGTACTGTTTCGCTTATCCAATTCCATATGCAAATTTAAGTGTACCCATTCCTACCTAACAGGGGTTTCTTCATAGGCTTGATAATTTATATGTTAGGCTTTAACGTTACTTTTAATTATTTTTAGCACCCAAAGCTTTAATACAGTCTCCTATGTTTTTACTTCAACTTGTTTTTTCCTGTAGTAGCAACCTTTTCCGAGTCAGTCGATCACAGTTACTTATCAGTACTGAAGGTTCTTCTTGACAGTACCTACATAGCTGTTCCATCACTCCCAATATTTTNAAACGTTCGGTTGGATCTGCAATTTTCTGGGATGTTGTTTGACCAGGAATGACTGCATATGTGTGTATATATATATATATATAATTTTTTTTAATTTTTTGCCTGTCAGTGTATATAAATTTGCTTCAATGGCCTTGATGGTGATTCCTAAGTTATATTTACTTCAGCTTTTCTTCAAAATTTTCCTTCTTACGGATTCACAGTAGCAATGCACTTAGGTTTTTGTTCTTGGCAGAACCTACATTGGCTGTACCCCCACTATTTTTAAGGTCCCGTTAATTTTCCAATGTCCGATTGGATCGGTGTGGGATGTTGTTTGACCAAATATATGTTAGTATAGCGTGATAGATCCCGCAAAATGAGACCATTGTACGTACTCTTCCTCATATGGAGTGCTTGTCTACGTTCAATTGCTTCCATAACCTTGATAGTGATTCTTAAGTTTTATTTACTTCAGCTTTCCACTTTAGCCCAGAGGTTGCGGAATTTTATAGTATTCAGGATTTTGTGAAAATCTATACCTGAGATGTATGTAAAAGTGTTTTGGAGTAGTTACACGCCATTGAAGTTTTCAGAGAATTGCCTTAAGCAAACAGCAACTCTCTTTCGTAAAAAATTCTATTTATGCCGTTTTCATCATCATGATATGCAAATAAACATTCTAGCCGATCTTCACCTTGTGTAATAATACACACTCAAGACTTCTGCAACGTAACCTTCGCAACCCGAAGTTTACCACATAAACACGTGTAAAGGAAATATTTTAAAATCATATCGAGTGTCAGTGTTTAAAATTAAATGTTTGCCATAAAACCGTCGAATGTCATGAATCAACGTTCTTCGTAAACATCATCATTGGCAAACGAATTTTGATTGCTCACCCAAACGAATGCTTTGTTCTATAGGATTGACAGCGGTTGACGTCTCCCGAGAAAGTGGCGATTCCCAGTCCAAATGGAAGGTCGTGTACGCGATAAGAGGAGAGCATCCTACCTGACTGATAGAAAGCAAATGGCCTGATTTAAGGGTGCGCTATCAGATTACATGCCTATTCATCGGCTGCCTCCAGGCGGACTGCATGGCCCACTACTGTTTTTAAGGAGCACGACTACTGATCCGATACACGATTCCCCGCATAACATTGCCCTCTCCTTCAAAACATAATAAATCCCTTGTTATATTTTTTTTCTTGCGAAACCCATTAATTATTACTATTGGTAATCTTGATATTTTATTTTGTTATTTTTTCTTAATATTATTAATTTCTCCAGCCTTTTAATAATTATAGCTATAACAATAGGGCTATTGAATTCGAGGAGCTATGTTTAATAACTATAATTATACCGATAACGATAAGATCGAGTTCATGTTCTGACATTTAAGTCTTTAGAAGTCTTGAAAAATCGTTAATTTTAAAAGTTTGTTTAAAGCATCTACTAGCGTATATTTCTTTATTATAAGTAATCCATAGAAATATTTTGTTAGAGGCAGATTTAGTCTGCTGATCAGGTTCCCTTGCCTGGATAGTGGTTCTTTTCAATAGGAAACTGCTTGCAGACACCTACGCCTCGATATACCCCTCACGGTTGGACATATTATTCTGCGGTGTGGTTTTCTTCTTACCAAATTCTGCACAGATTCTTCCATCCTGTACGTATGCCTTCTTAGGAAACACAGACTGGTCTACTAGCTACTAGAATACAAGCTTAATTTTGTTTACCCTTTAGTTGTGCGTGTGATCCTTGTATGAATCCATTCGTGTGTCTCGTCCTTGGGGTATACACCAGAAATTGATCTCATAAAGAATATGACAAATGATATGAAATATATATATATATATATATATAATATAGCGTGAAAAAAAGCCAGCAGCGACAGTGGAAATTTAACCACCACCGAGGAATCTACGAGCAAGAGTCAACCCGGGACATAATTGTAACTGACTCCGGCCGAGAATTCTATCTCTCTAGACACATTTATATACACATACAGGATTGTATTAAAGGATAGACAACGTTGCAAGATGATGCCTTGACCTAAACAGATTTGTATTGACCATCTAATTTTTTAAAGCCCACTTGTCAGCTTATTGAACAAGTTCCATTGCTTGGTATTGGTTCTTATGTGTCTTTTTTAGGTTTTTCCTGACCTAGTAGTACAAACTTGGATCGACCGTCGAAGTAACACAGAATGTGTTCCAAGGCCTCTCTCTCTCTTCTTCGAACTGGGACATTTTTGTCACAGCCTCCCACCAACGATTCCATGCAACCCCGGACACATTTTGTCACTTCCCTCGAGGTGTTTGAGTGCTAACTGTCAGAGCGAATGGTTTCTTGGCTTGAGGCTTCTTAGAATTTCAAGCCTTTTTTATATGAAAGATGATCGATTGCGTATCAGGACAGCTCAGCCTATTGTAAATGAATTTGAATTGGGGAGTTCTAACATCAGTTGGCTTAATTTGGCATTATCCTGTAACATTAACTATTAACATTAACAAGAGGTGTTCATTCATATAGGCTCCACCCTTGGCCTCATTACTCATTACACCTGTGTACTCAGTGCTGTGGAACCTCGACATTGTTATCACTGACGATCTCCTAGGATTCCGGATGCGACTCCAGACCCATTTTGACTTCAGCTTATATGAAGCTAAAGCTTTAAGTGTTTACTGTCAGCCTGAAAGTATAGCTATGTTCTTTGAATCCCAAAACTTTTTACGTGTTCAAATGCTATAATTTCCGACTGATTAACTTAATTGTGTGCCTTGACTTACAGTCACTTCTGTCCCCCCTGCCCTTTCCTTTCTAATATAATTACTTTATATCTGTAAAGTTGAATTTGGGAGTTTTAGTATCAGCAGTTGTTCTAACTTCTTGTTGAAAGAGAATGTGTAAAAGATGAAGGCTAAGTAAGGTTTGCAAAACCGTTAGAGTTGTCCTGGTGGCTCCAGTGGCACTTAGGCATTATACTTAGTGTCAAGATTGATCTGATATCGCAAGTACAGACAAATTTAAGGGTTTAAGGTCCGGTTTTTGACACAGAGTCTTCTGCTCTTTGTATAATTTTGTTCAAAGGTAAAAAATTAAACATTTAATTTTTTGTTCAAATACATTAGTTTAATCAAATGCAGTTTCTTTACACTTAATCAAAAATGCTAACTAGAGATCTGTTTTTCTTTAAGAACGTAGGTGGCTGCTTTAAAAAACAACCTCGAGCCATTAAAGTAAAAGAGGATAATCATTCAAAGTTTGATTTTATCTCGTTTAAATGCGCTCACAATCATTAAACAGAATTAAATTCCTTGAAAAATATTCTGAATAAATTTCAGTAGTAAAATCTTTTCATTGAAAACTGCATCGGTCAATTAAAAATGAGAAATGTTTTTATCCAATCAGAAAAGACCAAAGGAGAAAGCAGGCTGTCACATATAAGGCCTGTATTTATTTAAACGTAATTATGTAATATATAGAACTTCCAAGATCCTAATCCGTAACGGTAGGGTCACTTTCTCTCAGTAAAAACTGATAACAGTAAGTAATTTTCATGAGTTTATACTATCTACTAGTTTATACTAAGAGTGTTGTTTTCGTCAATTAAGGAGGGGGTGATCTCAAAATTCAACCTGACCCTGTTTGGAAAAATTTAATTGATTTGCTTGTGTCGTCAATGCTTATTCGTGTGGAATAATAGGTCGGGGGTCATAAAACTCCCTACTGGAGGAATCTTCGACTGAAAAGATCAATGTCATATTACTAATTTTCGAAGACCATCAGATAAATTTCAAAAACTGTAAGGACATTTTATTATATATNTAACTATTTTTTCTTTTCTACAAGCAATAAAAAAATTAATTTAACCAAACTGGAACTTTATCTTGCAACAACTGTGTAAAAAACATTTGTCAGTCCATAAGGAAAACAAGGTTGTACAATTACTTACCACTCACCGCAATCCACCGTGAACTAGGACTTTTCTTCCGCGAGTCTTTAGCTCTCTTATGCTAGATCTAATCTGATCTCTCTACCCCCCACCACAAAGTGGGTGCTCCTTTTTTAAGCAATGTAGGACTAATCGTGGAGTCTAAATGAGAAAGTCGTCACTATGAAATAAATTGAAGTGTAACAAAATGATGGCTTCCAGTAAATTATCTTCTGAGAACGAAGAACCTGCCATATTTTTTAATGTGCCTATACAATATTTACAAATACATTAAGGTAATAAGAACGAGAGTAATAAGTCATTTGTTGTATCTATTCATGTAATTCGCTAGTCATTAAATGTAATAATTACTAAATTCTTTCTGTTTTCAACAGATGAACACCAGAGGAATTTACAAGAAGAAACACCTTTTTTTAGTTTACTCAGTACCGATATTTAACATTAAATACACTGTCGTTTTGCAAGTCAAAGGTCAAAAGCCTATTAACGCTGATTTCAAAGTCTCGCCCCCTTTTCTCCCAACTGACTGAGATAATCAGAAAGTGTTTATCCAGGAGTGTATAGTATTCAACAAACATTCGAGGTTTCTAAAGAGGCCGGTGCTTTTTGAAGATTGCCGGTTGAACGGAATCAAGGGCAAAGACTCAAGCTCATTTATGTAATGTGAGGATAGATTCAGTACTCGGTTTGTTGTTTATGCTCTGGAGTGTAGTCGCTTCTCCAAATATAAATGTATCCAGGTTACCGGCGGAAATTGTGGAAAATACAGTCCCTGTAAGAAAAACCCTTGACTATCCAACAATTAAATATATCTTAACACTGATTTAATTTTTGCAGCACATTGTTCTTTCGGAAATATTATGAAATGAGAGCGAAAAATGATAAACGCAAAATCGATAAGAAGTCCGAAAACTTTTGACTCACAATTGAATAAGATTTCTTTCACATATAAAAAGCATATTATGCGATAATATTCACAAAACGGGCAATTATACGAGTTAGAAAGTACGAAATATAGTTTGCAACTTGGTCTGCAAATGGGCATAGGGGCAGAAGACGAAAAAATACTATGTATTCTTCAGGCTTTTCTGTATCTAATGGTGTTTTAAAAAAACAATCTAAGCCGAGGAAGTTTTTTTTTTAAATTATGGAATTTAGGGTTAATAGCTTCGTTTTCATATTCTTTCTATTTATTTACTTATAGAAAATATTTTTTCTTTAGGGACTTTTTGAAACTCTGAGTATTTTGAAAAAAGATGCATTATTTATTATTTATGTGAGGGCGTAGAAAAAAATTAAATATAGTTTTTTTTAGTACAAGCTCTACTTTTATCCTTGCAAGTCCCAATATGACCATTGAAAAATATACTCAAACAAACAATAACTTGTTTTTTCTAGGCTTTTTTGAGACTTTCATAAAATCATATTTACCCAGTTGAATTGAATAAAATCGACAACCCGACAATGGAAAATATAATGTGTTTGCACGTATTGCAAGAAATTCGGCAAAAAATAAGATCGCAAAGCTACTACCGTGCTAACGAAGAGTTTTTTATGGTTACAATCGCCGAACAGAGCCCAATCAAATTGAAACGTCTTTACTGACAATTTTTTCAAAATGTTTTCAACCAATTTCCATACTACTTTTCAGACTGTTTAAGGAAATTATGTAGAGTAATGATTAAGAAATTAAAAAATTAAGTATAGTGTATGAGAAAGAAGAGTTTAAAGTTAGAAAAATAAGCAATAAACTGTTGTCTAAATTTCAAATCTTTTGTATATTAAATATATTTATTTAAAAAATTGTCAACCGTTTGGTTCTAACAACATTCGCTAACACGCACGTAAAATTTCATTCTAGTTAATTCGATACCTTTTGAGAAAATTGCTCTAATGTGCAGGTTTAAGAATTTTTCCTGAAAAAAAACATGTATTTCCTCAACATAGAGTACTTTTCTCTAAAACATACCAACCGATTTTCATACAACTATTCAAACTCTATACGTAAAAGTTGTGCAATAGTAATGACTAAGGAATTGCAAAAATTATGTAAAATTGATGACAAGTGTTCGAAGTTAGAAAAAATCGACAAACTCTCTTCTAACTTTCAAATTTTTGTCAAATATACTCCAATTAAAATATTTTGTTAAGTATTCTTGTTCAAGAAACGTCCGTAAATAGACCTAAAATTTTTTATTCTAATAGATTCAATGCTTTTTGTGAAAAGTGCACAAATATGGAGGTTTTTCCGTATAGATAAGGCTGACCTTGTCTGCTCTCAACTACAATAAAGTACAATAAAAGCAAAATAAGAAAATAATAACGGCCTAAATAAAGGCTTTGGTGCTCGATTGGCGTGCTTTTTTCGGTGTTCTATAGGCTAATTTTATGTTCTATGTTTTTTCTGCTCTCAAAGACTAATTTTGGAGATATGAGAAGGAAGATTTTAAATTTTAGAAAAAAATTAGGCTAAATCTTTTCTAAATTTCGTATTCAACCTCATTCAGGTATTCATCCACAATACGTGCTCTATGGGGCCTGACATTTTCCTGCATTAGCAAGAATCTCTCACCGATGTGGAGGCAAATGGCACTACATACTTCGATTATGTCTTGTAAGTACCTTTGTGAAGTTAGAGATTTCCTCGTAAAACAACCAAATCGTGGGGGCGTCCAAGAAAATGCCACTCCAGAACATAAATGACCACCATAGAATGTTACCCGAGGTACTGCCATGACCCAGAGGTTATTTTTATTGAGCCTCCTTAATATAGTACTGGAGGAAATCGAAACATTTCGGACTTGTCTTATCAGATTTCGTACCTCATTTCCCGTAAAGCTGGAGTTTCGTAGAGCGTGATTACGGATGAATCTATCGTCTCTCTCGTCTGTCCTTGTTCGATCTTGTCATGGCCTTTTAGTGTGAAGCCCTGTTTTTCTGAAGCGCCAAAGAACCCTTTCGATTGTAGAGTGATTTACACTCAGTCTCCTGGCGATTTCGCGCTGGTTGAATCCTTGCTTTAATAATGTTATGGCCCTGTCACTGTCATACTCACTTAAATGCCTGACTGGAGCCATTAAAAAATTAAGGAATAAGAATAATTAATTGAAAGAAGTAAGTTGGTCAATTGACCACTAAAACATAAATGGAATAAGAATAATATCAAATGAAATAGACGAAGAAAAAAGATGAACGGAAAGCGATATTTATCGGTAGCAGAATGGAAGGGCAAATTGCTACTTTTTGTGCAAATGGGATTAATCAGTACAAAGAGAACAAACCATTATTTATGTTTATTTTAACTACGAGAGCTACTAATTACCTGTAACTAATGTAGAAAGAAATGGATTTAATTTTAAACTAAATAAATTGAGTGGTGTTTAAATTTATCAATCAGTATAGTTTAATTTAAAGAAATTATTCATTTAATGAGCCAACCAACTACAAACTGATAAGGAAAAATAATAAGCACAATCAGTTTTCTTGTAAACCAGCACACAGGTCCATTGATAAAAGTAATCTTCCCCGATGAAAATATTTTATGAATATGTCTTTATAAAAGTAATTTTTTTCTCCGACAAAAATATTGTATGAATATGTTAATTTTTAAAATGGTGGTTAAGACAAAAAAATTATTGCATGTTTATATTTGAAAAATTATGTTAATTTTTCTTTTCTCTTTCCAAAGCTACATGTAATGGTTGGGTTTGTGATACCAGTGTTCTGCATTCAAAAGTAAATTATGCACGTTGTTCTGTTATGAGTTATGCCTGCTTGTGTTGTTCTTTGAGTTGTTAATATTGCCTGCTGCCTCGATTTAAAGTAATTGATATGTATTTTTACGTTTACATCGTATTACAAATTTTTGAGAGTAATTCAGAAACAATCGGCTTTTTCTTCATCATGGAGGGAATTTCTTGCGTAACCCTCCATCGCTCATTCAAGAATAATTGGTTACAAAACATTCATTTAAAAAACGTATGATTACCTTTTTATTTATAATTTCTTACCTCGGCATAAACAATAAGTAACTAAATTAAATTTAACACTGGAAATTATACGCAAATAAATGGAAAAATACATTCCAAAGTAATCTTCAAGAGTAGCGGCGTCGGTGGCTGCAACGGTAAAGGCGTATACAAGGCGCTCATCATCGTAAGGTAAGGTCACGGGTTCAGATCCAGCTGCCCTGCATTTGAACCCGAAATACTTCATACAAATGGGCTTTTTTTCAAAAGCGCCAACATCCCGCGGGTTCATATAAACTCTTAGTTAAAATACTCTCGTAAAATAATGTTCAAGAGTTAATTATCTAAACTTGTAAAAGGGATTTTATTGAGAACAATGCTTCGATGTAAATTTAAAAAAATAAAAGCAATTACATGTAAAGGTTAATTGTTAAACTTATATAAAAGGTGTAGAGATTAGTGACCGTAAATCGATAGTTATTCAGATATCGTGAGATGCGGTCGGGTGTGATGTAGGTATCAGAAAAACATTTTCTTTATCGTGCCAACGTTACGATCTTTTATTGAGATCATCTTCAAGGCACTCTCACACGACACGCAAGGATGGCACAATTACATATAATACAAACTTATTGAGATCATCTTCAGGGCTCAATAAAAGATCAAAACGTTGGCACGATAAAGAAAATGTTTTTCTGAAACCTACATCACACCCGACCGCATCTCACGATATCTGAATAATTATATAAAAGGGTAAATTCATCAATTATTCATACGTAATTTTTTCAAGTATTTCCCCAATAACATTTTTATTATTAAACCGATTCTTATTTTTCAAAGTTTTCCATTCTTGGCCCGTTCTATTTTAAAGATAGTTTTTTCACCAATTGTTGATACGGAAAAACTAATTATCGACAGGGAAACTAACCTATTATTGACGAGATTTCGATAGGGAAAGGAACTAGTGATTGACACCATATTCAACCATCAAACAAGTTTATTTTGAACAAAATTCCTTTAATTATTGGTTCAAAATTATCATTGGTGCTGAACACTTTTACATTTATTATAGTTATAACCCGTAGCTAAATATATCACAAAATATTCTGAGCAAGAAAATTACCTAGGCAATTTTTAAATAGGCAGATATACTTTGGTACATTTTAATTGATTTAAAGAAGTAGAAAATAAAAGTCTTTGGGTTTTCATATTACCAAACACTAGAGGCTTTGGCAATTTGGTTCTGCTGTTGTACTAGTATCTCATCCTCAACAATTTAGAAAATTTCTTAATTCTATCTATTTGATTCTCGACGACAAATGAAATGGCCACGTAGAGATTAATGCCAGAAACACACTTACTCGATTCTACGCCATGCGACGATACCCGATGCTACCCGACGCAAATCCAAACTCCGATTTTCCATAAGGTTGCATTACCCCCGTGCACATCTACCCGATGNAGAATCAAATAGATTACACGACATTTGAAAAATGGCAAAAAGGAGGGAAAATTCAAAAGGTGGGGTTGAGATGGGAAGTTAGTGTCCGAGTGGATCGAAGATACCACGATAACTCAAGTGGTAGAGTAGCGGCGTATCTAGCCGAAGGTCGTGGTTCGAATCCCGCACGTGACACTGTCTTTTTTATCTCAAGTAAAAACATTAATTAACTGAAAGATATTAATTGGTCAAGCGGGCCACGAAAACTAGTGAATCAAACAATCAAAGATTTTTAGTTACTCAACTTTGTAAGTGAAAATCAACAATCAACTTATTTTCACAACTTACATATTCTCAGCCAATGTTTAAACCTTATTTTCTTTCATCAAGAACCCCTTACCCTAATTGTTTGTTCTTAATTGCTATTTACTACATAAATTAATTTCTCAAATGATATTCCAAATCAAAAAATTTCACGACTTGAACGGCGCATTAAAAACACTCATTGTGAACGTGGAAGAATAAGAATCTGTCCGTGATCCAGTGGCGCAATAAGGTTTTATGTGAACACAATGGCCCTCCGTTCAACCCCTTGGGCCCCAGGGATCAGACATAGAACTTTCGCCTCCATGACTTTTTCATATGGAAATCTGGTTTATCTCCGTCTTCCTCAATCCCTTTCTCATCGTCTCTATTGAGCACGCCGAAGAATTAATGTTGCGACCCAGTGGTAACAATTACGCTACGCCTTTCTAAAAGCAACAAAAGTTTTTCCACGGCCGGCTTTTGAGCTCCGGGGTTGTACATCGTTATAAACTTTTGGATTTCATTTAATCATCCCATTTTACCCTAAAATTAATGCTGTTCCAATTTACTTTATGTATATAACACACGCCTAATTTCTTTCAGGTTACTCGTATTGTGTACTGTTCAGTCAGACTTAATCTGTCTAACCTTCAAAATTGACTTATAGACACATTAATTTTTTATTTACGTGCAATTTCGTTAAAACCACCTAATACCTGAAGTGTATAAAAACCACATCGACATTCTAGACAAACCCAGGAGTTTTAAAATTTGGTTTCATTCGGCATATAAGGCAGTAAAGATTTGGAATACGTGCAGGTTCGTTGTCTTGTCGAGAGATGTAAAAAGTTTTCATTGGCCTATATTCTAATAATTAGCCCAAAAAATTGGTTGAGCGTCACAGTCATTAGGCGGCCAAGATTATAATTGCGACTGATAGTAGGAGTGCAAAGTGCACATTGCGGAAAGTGGGGTTCAGTTAAGGATTAAGAACAAGGATTACGAACAGTCAAGCTTTCCTTCGAGAAGAACTGTTCGGCCGTCTCTCCTTTGAAGGACCCTTGAAGATTCTCAGCAGGTCGGAAAAAACGTAAACCATGGAAATACGAGGAAGTACGGTTACTGTTACATAGGAATATTCCTCTCCCAACAGTAAAACCGCATTTCTCTACGTTTGCGCATAAATGCCAACCTTCGAACCAACAGCTCCAGCGACAGAAAGTACTGAAAGCGCTGGACAGTACGCTGCCTTTGTTGGGGGTGGCTGGGTCATCGCTCATACTAACTGATAAGCTAGATACTATAGTGCTTCTGATGCGTCGCTTTATTCTTTCATTTATTCATACCAGTCCTCACACGCAGTGACCTTGCTCTGGGCGCTCCAGCTCAGACAGGAAGAGGTCGAGTACTAGAGTAGTACTGATGCAGAGAATAGTTGCAAATATACAATTCGTTTGACTGACCAAGTTCGGGGTCGGAAGGTGTCCTTATAACTTTGATAACTCTGAGGACGTTTCTGCCACGCCCGGCCAAGCCCATGTATTTTTATTTGTGAATATATGGAAAAAAAACTTTAAAGCGGTTTGACCCCTCGTTGTGACACCCATCCCTCTTGGACATTAAGCTACCTTATAAAAGAGGAATTACTTTTCTTTATAAACTTCGATAGACTGATATTTAAAATATAGAATATTTATATTTATAGAACTTATATTATACATAATCGTCCGGGTACTAGTGACATCGGAATGGACCAAGACTGGAGTCTCATGTCAAGTTGGTGGAAATTGAATTTCATAGATTGAAATGTGTTGTCACATACTAGAGGTATTCAAGAATTGTTTTATATCTTAACCCTTGTTAAGTCGAGTCAAAAATGATAAGTAAGATGGTGAACGCCCCTTTTCTTATTTTGATATTAACATTTAGTAGAAATGATAAATGATGGAGTGAGTGTGGTGTTCAATACTTTTTAAAAGGATAGTTCCTACTCACAGTAAGTTGTTTTGCAACGATCCGGATNTTATTATTTTTATAGTAATTTATAGTAATATTAAGTATTTATTATTCTAATATTTATTTGTGTTATAACATTTAGTTGTTATTCACTTTAGTGCCGCACATTGCCCCTAGTAGGAACAAAAAATGTTGTGAAAAGTGTAACAGTTCTTGAAAATTTGTTTTGAGTTATGAAGGAAGAGTATTTTCTCAAAATTACTAAAGTCAGTCGAAAGATAAAACTAATCTAGTCTTTGATTCAAAATCCAATCTTTGATTGGTGTGAAAAATTGTACGAGGAAATGGGAGAAGTGCTTGTTGAATGTTTAAAACATGGACAAATTAAATCACATAAATCGCTGCTCTCTTACAAATATCTGAACTGACCCAATAAGCAGGAAATAGAATAATTCGTTCGTGAATCCAGCAATAGGATGGAACGTAAAAACATGGGAACTTAATTTACGAAGATCCCATGCCTCCAATATGAATCAGGGTATGATATAGAAATTAAAACAAGAAATGTATTGGTCGAATTTAATTAAAATGTATTTAAAAATAAAAATACATAACAAATGACCGGCTGTTCATGCCGACCATGTTTATTACCTAAGTCTAAACTTTTTTTCGATTCGACTTTATAGCTAACACAGGTCCAATTCCCTTATGCCTCCTCTATACAATGGCCTACTATTGGGTCATCATGTTTATCCATACACTGGTCATTGATGGGCTATTGTGTGATAGCACGGGGTAGGAGTTTACTGCGTATCTCGCTTGTGAAGGCTGACTTCTTTGATCTGTTTAGTAAGACCGTTCCCAAAGCCAATGGTCTCTAACGCTATTTAGAATCTTGGCCCATATGGACCATTAAAGGTCATTCCCCTTCTACACAGTTTATGCAATAGTGAAGAGGGGCCATTAGATCGAACAATGTAAGTAGCCGATTCTAACAAACCTACGGCAACAGTTTTTTTTATTAAACACGACTTAACATAGTTAACAAGGGAAACAAAGATTGTGGATACCCCTACTACTTTTTCAACAGACGTTTGAATTTCTGCGCATTGATCGAAACAATTCCCGATCTAGGGATTCTCCGGAACACTCATCGGATTAAAAACTGGTTTCAGAATGGAAAATAACTATTACAGGTAATTGTTTAGTTCTTGAATTTAAATTAACGACTATTTTAAAGTCAGGGAGAATTTATTTCCACCTTGACTTGAAATACACGTTTTACTAGTGCCGCAATAAATCGAAGAATAAGTTAAATGTTAAGTTCTCATCATCACACGGATACATTTTTATTTTTCAACAGGGTGGAGATTTCATCGGTTTACACATTTTGGAAATAATCTTTATGTAATCAGTTATCTTCAGTTTCCTAAGGTGTTCACAATCTATCTCTTCATGGAATACTGGAACACTACCTTCATTTGTAAATTATGCAGAATTGTCAATGATAATCTAGGTGTTATAGCGCAAACTAGTTTATATTCCAATAGGGGGAATTTTTGTCTATTCGAGTCACAATGAAAGGCCCACTTTTTTTGGAACCCCGAGTTTTTGTAAAAAAAACTATATTATCCTATATTGATAATGTTGTCGTTAAATTTTTTTTAAATCTTGATCCACTCCATTCCATAGACGTAGACAACCAAAAACACACTTTTGTAAAAAGTATCTTTATATCTTTTTTTAACAAGTATCGATCCCGGGGTTCTGCCCCTTTTCAGCTGTAAGAATGCCCAGTAAAAATGAAACACCTAGTTTTTAAATTTTCAAGAGCGTAAAATTATAAGTAACTTGTGCCGAGCAGGTCAGTTATTCGCGGTAGCAGGCTTGATTTGAGGGAATTGTGGTGCTAAGAGTCCAGGTTAACTTTTGCACAATCTCGTTCATTGGACAAGACATTAATATATTTGCATTCTTATTCGTAGCGATTCTTCCAACTAAACCAGTTTCAACACGGGAGACGAATTCATGAGGGTACCCAAGTCCGAGTCGGCCGTTGCTATTTCTTCACGGTACTAATTTCCATGGTAATACAATATAGCATACGTTGATTAAGTATTTTAAACAGTGTCGGAGGCCTCAACGAAAATCATATTTTAAAGGATTATTGCGCCCCTCCCTTTTAATCTCCTTGCCAATCAACGCCAGTCCTAATCAACCCTCAGTCGTAAATCACAACTGTGATAACTTTGAACCCGAGAGGGAATAGTGATTCTCTTATAATATCCTTAACTATGTAGAGGCAGATGATGTCGACAATAAAAGATCCTTTAATAATGGTATATTTTGCTTAAAATTTATTTGTTTTATCTCAATGAGGACTGCGTGAAGCCGAAATACTTCTGATTTATTAGTTCTTCTAGCACATTGCACATTAACCTATACCGTAACATTTCGGGCGCATTAGGGCAAAGCTATATCTCATGAGTAGAAGCTGAAATTCCAAAGAAAGAATCTGTCATTGACTTTACATGAAATGTCGTGCGAGTAGAAGCTGAAATCGCATAGAAAGAAAATATTAATGATTTAACAAGGATCAACTTAAGACCTGTTTACACTACGACCGGAGCCAAACGACGATGCTATTCCGTGCGATGCAAAGGGATTCCGCTAAAGAAGAAATTAAAATTCACTACTCACTCAACTTATTATGTAGTAATTATTTTTGTTTATGACTTATATATATAAAAGATAGATAAAAACAGCTACTTCATAAGTGCTAGATGCGAATCCTGTTTATACGATATTTCAAATTTGGCAAAAAGAGGCAAAATTCGAAGGCTGAAGGTTGAGGTGAGGATTTGGCGTCGGAGTGGATCGAAGTCACGATAGCTTAAGTGGTCAGAGCAACGGCATATTGAGCCGAAGATCGTCGGTTCGAATCTCGCTCGTGATACTAGCTTTTTCATGTCAATCTTATGCCCAATAAATCGATACTGGTCGAGGAATATAGGTTGTAAAGAGGCCGGCTCCTACATATATAATCTAATCTCAATCTTAGATTTATATAATAAATATAATTAATGAAAAAAAAAGTTGTATATTGTTTAAATATTTGGGTGACAAATGCGAAATTAACAAATATACGGGCAGGTGGTTAAACCGTAATATCATAATCTACGGATTAAAAATTTACCTCGCTACTAATTCAAAAGCTTAATAGTTAAATTACGTTAAATAACGGACTCCGTTAGGAAGATATATGGCTTATTATTAGCTAATATGGCACGTTTCCATTAAGTGAAAATTCAGCTTTTAACTGAGATGATTGCGTAATTAAATGGAAGGGGCTCCGATTGATCCGACCGGGGTAAATGCGTAATTAAACCATACAATATTTGCAAGATTCCAATCTAATGGTTTAGTATTATCGTGACGGCCGAAGGAAGAGAATGTTTTAAAAAGAAAAAAATTACACATTATCATCAGGATGTTTGTTACTCGAAAATAATTTTGCCCTGGGATCGCACGTTCCCACGATTTCAACCCGTTTGTTCCGCAAAGTTTACAGGCAGGGGTCAGAGGTAAAACATATGTCAAATTTTGTAGGGATCATCATATTATCCCCTAATATGATATCCCCAACTATTAGGGCTTGAAGTTATTGAAATATTTGGTAAAACGCTGTGCCTCTCCTTTAATGGACGCAATCTGAGCTCGTTAAAATCATTCCGCCATAAAAGCGCTTATTGAACCTCTCGAAGCAACATTTTAAATTTTATTCTATTTACACATCAATATTAATGAAAATCCTTAGTGGTTTAGTTTCCTTGGAAATATCCAACGAGATAAATCAAAATGTTCGACATCAACTTACAACAAAGGTTTTCCTCATCATTTATCCTGTTTTATACAGTTATTCGCAGGCACAAACACAAAAAATGTCTTTTTTTATATTCAAAACATCCTCTCCAACTTAACCCAATGATTCTCCAAATTCCATCCACCAAATAGAAAAAGATAAATATCTCGGTTTTGAGAAGCCTACAAATATTTAGCCGTACGTTTAAAAACAATCATATATAGAGAGTGACATGACCTTTATGTCTTTGAAGTAGACGGTCCGTCGATATATTTGTTAATGAAATTACCATTTACCAAATTGCCATTATGCACATGCGTGTTCGCCGAAAGTCAGTATCTGTATTAAGTTTGAATATGTAAAATCACTTATCCTTTCTTTAATTATCTTTAAATTAGTGTCGTTAATATAGTAATGAATGGCCGTTCAAACTTTGTAAAAAATTATATTTTCCGTTAATCAGTTCTCAAGTTCATTAAGGATGGCGCTGACACTCTTTCGTATCCTGGAGTGGGTCTGAGAAGGACCGTTAAGCTTAGCAAACGGGTTGGAGAAAAGCTGCCGGCGGCGCTTCACCAACGCCGCCAGTACCAGGCCAGCGTCAGGAAGTGTACTAGTGAAACAATTCTCGTTCGGGTGGCGTTCAGTTACTTCAGCGAATTGCGCTAGCATGACTGCATCATTGCGTTCAGTTTCCGCCAATCTCTCCATCGCTCGTGAGAAGTCTCGTGCCTGTCGGAGATTGATGACTGCAGTATTACACCTAACAGCCTGTAAAGCACAAGCGACGGCAGGTTCATGATTATTAGGGAAACCGAATAATGTGCCA
Organism: Cimex lectularius; assembly: GCF_000648675.2. Taxonomy (NCBI): domain Eukaryota; kingdom Metazoa; phylum Arthropoda; class Insecta; order Hemiptera; family Cimicidae; genus Cimex; species Cimex lectularius. The sequence goes on along the minus strand of NW_019392671.1, from coordinate 1,493,707 downwards.
GTTCGCTCAGCAGTACCTCAAAACCTTCAATATCGTTGCACACCCTACATCGTGGGGTCTCTGTGCCAAATGCGATATGTAGCCAGAGTTGCTGTAGAAACATCAATACCTTGAAGCAAAGTAGATTCAGACTTGAGGTTGATGTTCAGGCTTGACATGAGTGCATAGTACATGCACTAATTGCTACATTTCGGACTTTAAACTCTTGGTGTCATCGTGCCGCATGCTGGATTCTTGCTTTTCTCCTGACGTCTGTTCAATTTGATCTGCATTGATGTAGGTTGCGAAAGTGTCGTAGACGTTGTGTATTACGTCCATATACTCTACCCCACTCATCGCTATTTGCCTGACTTCTATGTGTTACATAGAGAACGACATCTTCGTTCATAACGCGTGTTGAGTTTCTAGGCCCAGAGGTCAGTATACTATATGCTCTGAGTCCTTTTCCTAAGACTGCGACCTGACGGAGCTGCTGCGCACTGTGCGGCCCGGCGACGATATGCTGTGGCCACCGGTGTTCCGGTCAGAAAAAGGCTGTGGATATGGGAATTCAACTTCGTGGCGCACGATATCGGCGTCAATCCGCAAGATGCAGAAGCTATGGCCTTGCGCAAGTTTACGGTCAGTGAGCTCGTGCGTTTCTTTGGTGTCGCCGCATCTGGTGGGCGATGAAAAGTCCACAGTTGTGGAAAGCCGGGCATCGAGCAACATACGAATTTTTAAGAGATACAAAAAAATAAACGTTTTTGGGCTGGATCAGCAGTTTTCTGATAACCTCTGCATTTAATCCAAATCCAACGGTATTACAACCGTTCGACAGCTGAATATCTCCCATTTTAGTCGATGCGAACAAAGTTTATATTTTATGGCGTTATAAGACCGAAAAATATGGATGTAATCAACAAAAGCTCCTGTAACGTTTTAATTTATATCTCCGGTTCAAATTTATTCACGCAACCAAGTTTATGCCATTAAATGAAATTTATAATTTTTTAAAGTATTTTAAAGTTTCAACGTTCATTATACATCATATTCCTGATTTTCAAAAAGAAATCTGACGCACGGAAGACGAAAAATTTGAGACAAAATGTTGTTTGTTTTCCAATTTGCTTTAAAAATTGGATTCGTTTTAAGCACCCTTTAGGGCTTTTAATTAAGTATGAATTTTTATAGAACACAAAAAATATCGAGTTTTGTGCCGGAACAGGGAGAGGTACTTTTTCCTCTGATGTATGGTGTTCTTAAAAATTCATAACACCTTGGATTTTTATTAAATTCAACATTCCTCCAATTGGTGGAAAGCTGAACTTTTTTCTCTTTGACCTTGTTTCAATAATCTTTTGGTTTTATGTCATTATAACTGAAAAAAATAAGGATGTAATCACTGAAAACTCCCTAATCTTTATTTTTGTATTTCCGATCCTAAGTTTTTGCAGAGACTAAATTTATGTCAGTACAACATTGAAGATACTAGATTTTAATCTCCTTTAATACTTCATGCGGTACGCTGGAGAGATCAGAGATATTTATTTTGTAAAAAAAATCGTACGGTTTTTCAAGATGAGAAAAATTTAAGAGAAAAAAATGTTCTTTCAGGGTGTAGCTTACGAATCTCAATTTTGTTTTTTCATTAAAAAATATTTTAATTTACCCTCCCCGTTTTACTAGAAGGGAAAATTCGAAAGGTAATGAAATGAAGTATATCTTCACTAAAAGCTCTTCGTGGCCATTTCATTTGTCGCCGAGAATCGAATAGATTTCACGGCATTTGAAAACTGGCAAAAAGGAGGGAAAATTCGAAAGGTGGGTTGAAATGGGACGTTGGTGTCCGAGTGGATCGAAGTCACGATAGCTCAGGTAGTAGAGCAGCGGCTTATCTAGCCGAAGGTCGTGGGTTCGAATCCCGCTCGTGGCTGGCTTTTTTATTTCAACCAATACCTTACATAAAGAATAATTAATTGAAAGATTTTAATTTACTTTGCTACATGACTCGATGATTTGGCGAGACCTATGACTTGTTTCATTGTTTAAAGTCGAGGAAACCTCCGATAGGTTCAAAAGGGAAAAGAAGTGAATAGTAGTTATGAAAAGATGGATGATGTCGGACCCTCGGTGGATTCTTTACAGGCCCTCTTGTATTAATTTCATAGAGAAATTTATGTTGGGAATTAGCAGTCACCGGTCGGCACGCAAGAAAAATAACCTTGTATAAAAATATTCGTACAACGCCTGGCTAAAGGTGGAACATATCATTTATTATTGCCCCATTATACGGATTCGTTTTAACTCAATTAATTTTAACATAACATCAATGCTTTTGTTACGAGGTGTCGAATAGCCGTTTTTGTATATAAAAATGGAGAATAACATAACGAGGATTTTTTTATTCTCGTGAGAATGGATATGACGTCCCCTTATGCAAATATTATGAGAAGTGTAAACTTTGGTAAGCTAGCATTATGGTAATTATCAGTGTAATTTGTTCAATATAAAATTACCGCTGAGAAGAACCTTTGAAAGAATTAATTTTATTATGAAGTTGGATGAGGGTTGATGTCCATTTTATAGGAAAATCCAACTATTATGGTATATACGTTGAGCTTTCTACCATCTACGTGGTCTTCGTCAAGATCTTTAATTTATTAAACTCATTCCCAAAGCTCACAACTTCACAACTACAGCCCCATCAAAGTCATCTTCCTACAATTTCCAAAGTCCTCGAAAGGCTCCTATTAAAGCCACTAAATTGATGACCAACCTAGGATACTCATAAAAAATTCCCTTCGGCCTATGTCCATATCATTGTACGACCCAACAAGGTTTTAGATTGTCTCCTCTGCTGTAAAGGAGAAAGATCATTGGTTGGGTTCATACTAGATGTACCACATGCTTTTGATAGAGTCTGGCACCGGGCATGCTTTATAATATATAATTTAATTATATATTTATAATTATATAATATAAACGCTTCCTACCCACGTCTTATTATCTTATCCTGAAATCCTACCAGATTCAGAGTGAAATGCGGCATTGAGTTCTCGGAAATCAGATCGTTACAAGCCGGGGCCCCGCAACACATGGGAGCGTTCTTGGTCCCAACCTTTATATCATCTATATTATTGACCTACCTGCACTCCCCAATACCACCATCACCAAGCCCGTGGACGATACAGCAATTTTGTCCTCTAACTCGAATCTTATACAAGCTACCTCCAACATGAAAGCACACGGAGAGCTTTTCAGCATACTGACGTGGAATCCCCACACAAGAATTAGGATACAACAACTTAATGGAAGCTTGGACAACTAACCTTATACAAACCTTTACTGCGTCCACTTTGGACATTCGTAGTGTTCCATTGCATTTATCTCAACTTGGAAACTTGATGGTGTAGAAGCGAGAGGTTTCGCTCGGTAGAAATGTGGCTCATAGCTTCACTCCTAGTATATTGTAGAGCTGGAATTTCTTTATTCCCTTTCTCAACGAAGTAGTTGTGCACATCCTGAGTTTACTCTTTGTTTATTTCTTTTTAGTGTTGCTTGTTTCCGGGCAAATGTTCGCACTCACATAAGATATGATTCCGATGATTTGGTTGTGGGTAGAATTGGCAAATTTGTCTCAGTTTTTAAAATTTTTTGAGGGTTTAACTAAAACGGCAATGTCCAGTATAAAGGTTTTATATTTCTTTAATTTTTACCTGTTAATAGAGTAGTAGATTTTTTTCTGGTTGATGAATTAATTTTTTGTGTGGTTGATCTGTTAGCAAACTTTTTCTCCTCCCGCTTTTACTCGCTTGTCAGCCTGTTCGTTGCCGTCAGTCCCATCTTGTTTTCATGGCACATAACATTTAACTGATTGTGTTTTTTCAGGAGATGGACTGTTAGGCATAGGGCTTGGCTGTGCAAAAAATTATCTGTGACCGTTTTCGTATTTTTCTGAAAATTTGTTGTACGTAGAATCAGAAGCATGTAGACTTCCATGGCTGAAGTTTGGCAAGTACGTAATGCCACTGTAAGATTATGCAGAGGTGATCGTTGAACCCGACAGTCGCGGAAAGTAGCCTTCTCCGATGTTGGTCAGAGTAAGGTGAACAAACTGATAGCGACGTATACATACTGCTACCTATTGATCCGAAATCCTAAGAACATATTCTATTTCCTCCTTGCTAATTCCTTTATTATTCAGTGTTATTATTATTTTTCATATTATACTCTATTGGACCCCTCGAAACACAGGTTTTCCCAGAACACCTATTTAACAAGTTTTCCAAGGTCGGAGGTCCATAATAAGGCTCCATATGTGATAGAGGTCTAACCAGTTGTAAAACTATAATTCAAAATCTTCGGCCCAGACTTATTTTGTCCTTCGCTTTTTGTATTGTGTTGTCTTGAAACCTTTTACATTTACGAGTTGTTAAAGAAACCGTAATTAGGCAAAACACCATATTGAGATATAAATGTGATAACATTGGTCTGCAATAATTAATTTTCTGATTTTTCTCGTGGAATATTAAAACTTGTGCTGAATTTAAATATTAATGTTCTTATTTTCTATGTAGTAAATGAGCTAAGTCGTAAAGTCTATAGTCGGTACTTTGTAACGACAGAGAAGTCTCAAGCTCCCTGGAGGTACGGACGTCATGGCAAACAAACGAGTAAAAACTATCAGCTCGTAAATCGGAGGTATGCCACTTATATTTGTATTCCTGCCTCGTCTTCACGGCCCCTTCCATTTTCAAGAAGCTATGGGAGAGAGCAAATTTCAATTTAAATCCTCAAGTTTCCCCCGGATTGGAATGGCGGTGGAAACGGCATCGAGGCATCTAACGAGTTTTGAATTAAAAGACGAGTCTGATTGTGACCGATTCGGAAATGCTAACGCGTACCTCTTTCTTGTGGAAATGGCCTGACGTTTCAAATTCCGACACCGTTGAAAGCATTCTAACAAAAAACGAAGAAAAAATAAAAAACAAATAAATAAAAATTCCTCGCCTTGTGGACACCCATAATTCATCTAAGGACGGACAAGCATTTAATTTCCTTAGAGAACCGAGTCTAGTGACATTTAATAGCTGACTAACTGTGAATTATTTTCATGAACTTAACAGTTTTGAATTAATTTTGAAGATAATCAAATAGAAATACTTTTAATGTAAGTTCTCTTTTTATTTGACCCCCGTCATTGTTTCGTTTGATGAACAACCAAATAAAATTTATTATTTCTACCCGAAATATTGACGAAACACTTACCCGGCGTGAGCAAGAAACAGGAAACTGTTAAATTAAATAATTTAAAAGCAGTTTCCTACCTCTTCGACTCCATTTATTTCCGTGGAATCGCAAGAGAATACGATCAGTGGGCGATAAAATAAAGTCATTCAAAAGCTTTTTTACGGCTTTTCCTAAATTTCTCATGTTTAAATAATTGTTTCGAAATTGTGAGTAAGCTGGAGAAATAGTGGGGAAGAAATGGCCAATAAAATTTAGTATATAGTCTACTCATTTTATACTATATGACCCAATTGTTTTTTTTACATATAAAATAACTATAATTGGAGTTAAAACTTTTTTAAAAATTTAAATGTTTAATACAAACCGCTTAGAAGTACGTAAAATAAACACATTCTTTCTGTTTTCATGACAGGGTGGGCAACCGAGTAAGCTTAAAATATCTCCTTTTGTAATGGCTTACTATATCTTGAAAAAATAGTTGTAGTTAATAATTGTTGCCATATTTATTAATTTTGAACACCTGTTTAATCTTTTAATGTTTTAAAATATATTACTTTATGTTTCAGGGCACGGGATAACGGTACATTTACCATGTGGTGAGTTGAAAACATAATTTATAATAATAATTTTTAATTAAACGAAGGTCATTCATAATATAAACGAAGCCCTCTACCTTTTCGTCATCTTGTTATGAGACGGGCCAAAGTAATTTATTTCTCGTAAGCGTACATTCTAATTTTAGGAAAATAATATTCATATACTTTTTCAAATTCGCTTGTTTGACTTGGTGTATATCTCTTTTGGATTCAATCTTAAATCCAGTGTTGGAAGGAATTAATATATGTCTGAAAGCTGGAAAAGGTGGCTCTTCTTCATTGCCGGCTTGCGTGGCGTCTGGTAACCAATGATGTATTTGGCCAGCCTCACAAATCCGTTATGTTCCATGTCTTATGAAATTTTCGCTCGGTCTGAAACTGCCGAGGAGGGACTCCGTTTGCGGGGAAACAATGGATTTATAAATCTTCGCGATATAGGGAAACCTCGGTGCCACAATAGAATTACATACATCGGATTAATGCTGGACGTTAAGGTGGCTCCAGACATGCGGTATTCGCCGAATAATGATTGCCGCCGAATATTTGCCAAGTCTCGAGATGCTCATCTTGGCATTCGCCAAATAGCGTGCCTACGTATATACAGAAATGCTGGGTTTTTATAACCGCCCAGTTTGTGCGGGAACACAAATATTCACACAAATATTGGTATATATTACAATTAATTAAGGTTTTTAGTTGAGATGAAAAAAAGTTAATGGCACGAGAGGGATTCGAACCCACGACCTTCGGCTAGATACGCCGCTGCTCTACCACCTGAGCTATCGTGACCTCCATCCACTCGGTGAGATGAGGAGTTGATGTCCGGGTGGATCGGGGTCACGATAGCTCAGGTGGGAGAGCAGCGGCGTATCTAGCCGAAGGTCGTGGGTTCGAATCCCTCTCGTGCCATTAACTTTTTTTATCTCAACTAAAAATCTTAATTAATTGTAATGTTTAATTGGTCAAGCGGACCACGAAATTAGTGAATTTAATGAATTGGTATATATATATATATTTTTTTTTTAATTCAACTACCATTATGATTTAACAAAAAAAAAGAAGCGTTTTTCGAAAATACAAATGTTGATCAAGAAAATAAATTTAAAGTAAGTGTAAGACATATTCCCAAGAAAATTGCCTTCCAGGAATGAAATATTTTACAAGTTTTTCTTTCTTGCTTATACGATTTTGTATTTGATACATTTTTCAAATCGTATAAACTTGGAGGAGACAAGTGAAGATCTTAAATATTAAAGCTGTTTCCGACTACAAGCTAATAAAAGTGCCATGCCATTCTACGGTTATAAAGGTTCTCTAGCAGAATAATTGATTTTACAGTAGAAAGGCTTTTGAATTTTTTTCTCTCTCTTTCTCCGTGTATGAGATAAGGCGGAAGTAAATATGTTAAATAAGTAAAAAGGGAGGGATAAAAGCTTGACCCGACCACGATTTAAATATAAAGTACAGACGGTAGTAAGTAAAGAGCCGTGTGGTGGTTGTTGGCCGGGGGAGAGGAACAATTGCCTTTAATAATTAATGTAAGGGTCTACGAGTCGGAGGGTTAGGTCAGAAGCTGACAAGTATTGATGGGGATTGGGGTTTTACATCACCCTTACAACTCCCACAACAATCAATAAATTTGTATACATCACTAACCCACGCATGGAAAGAAACTTGAAAATTTTCGAGGAAAAACACAGGAGTGTATATATTGATGTTTTTATTCAGACACTTAAAGTAAGTAATAAAAGCGTAATATACTTCATGGAAGAAGCCGGAAAAATTAAAATCATTCAGGCCTGAATTTCAAACGCATTTTAACTATTCGCCATTGTCTATGGTGGCTCATACTTTAATAAAATATCTTAAATTTCGTGTTAACTTTATTTATCTTCATTGATGCAGAAAATAACGAACAGAGCAACTAATGAGTGTTGCGAAACGCGGAAACTCCTTTGACAGTCCGGATATTCGGAAAATATGGGCCACCGACCTTTTAAGCAGACGACAGTAACTAAAAAAAATTATTTATCATTTTAGAAAGAAATAAAGTTAAACACATCCAAAACATTTAAAAAAATGAAACTTTCATTTTTTTATAAATATTTTTAAACTAACAACTAATAAAAACCACAACGCGATTATAAGGGGTTTTCGATTATACAAGGGCCCTTCATTCATAATTACCCCTGATAATGGACGTACTATTGTACTTTTTTAAATAATTTATTTACATAACTGCTTCAGAAAGAACCGTTAGTATCTTGTACATGAAAGAATAGGGCCTGTTTCTAAAGACGCTACTTATTTTTTACGATTACAAAATTATCGTTGTTTATCATGGACTCGTTTTGAATTATTTATTCATATGATCATGTTTGATGATAATTTTTCAAGACTGTAACTTACCTTACATAATTACATCCACGAGATACGAATATGCAAACAGGCTCTCAGGACAAAAGAAATAGAGCCTGTCTTAATAGAAAATCCATCATAAAATTCTAAAAAGGCTAAAAATAAATTAAAATACCACAATTATGTCTATTAAGAAGAAAATAAAAGACAATTTTGACATATCCTGGTAACAGGAGATGTTTGGAAGAATTATAACACCGAAGTTAATGAACCCAAATTGTCGAAGGTTGTTAAAGGCGCAAATTTTGATGTAGTAAAGCCTTTAGTTCCTCAGCAATTTTGCAAGATGAGATCAACGCAGAGAACTCTGTACCCAGGAAATGTTCAAAAAATTACGAAAAACTGCTTAGATTGAAATGTGCCTCAAAAACGGAACTCAATTAACTGACGTGGTTCAAAACACGATGGTTAAAAAAAAGAACAGTCTGAAAACCAAGTAAAAACAGGAACAGCCCTCACACCCTTTTGACCAGAACAGCAAACCCGCCGCCCTCAAAGCATGCTAGGAGAACTAAGCAAATGGATGCAGAAAGAAACTACACACCGAATGAGGTGTCAAACAAAGAACAGACAAATTTGTCATACCCTGGTAGCAAGAGATGTTTGGAAGAATTATAACACCGAAATTAATGGATCCAAATTGTAGGGGGTTAAAGGCCCAAATTTATACCTAGTAAAGCGTTTAGGTCCTACATCAATTTGGCAAGATGAGATCCACGCAGAGAATATTGGGCACAGGAAATGTTCAAAAAATTACTATAGACTGTTTACATTTAAATGGGTCTCCAAAACGGAAACAAAGTATCTGATGTGGTGGCAAACCGCAATGGGTGAAAGAGAAAAGAACAGGCTGACAAATAAGCAAAAACTGGAATAGCTCTTACACCTTTGCGATCAGAACGAGAAATCATCCCACCACAAAGCATGCTAAAACCAGAACTGGACAACAAATGAATGGAGAAAGAAACCACACACTGGATGAATTCATCAGGTACCAAACGATCAAATTTCTCAACATCTAAGCTATGAAAACAAAAATTTGACTCCCTCTCGGCAGGGAGTAAGTAAGTAAATTATAAGCCTGTAAACTGCCCATTTAACTACGACCTAAAAATGGGAAATACAGACATGAAGCCTGCCGATTCTTTCATGGAACAGAAGTAACATCGAAAATTATTCTATGTAACTGCAAATTATTAATCCAAAAAGGTAAAGCCTCTTCAGAACTAAGCAAAGTGGAACGCCGGAAACATGAAGGCTAAATCTAGGACCAGTACTTGTCCATGAGAAATTCAGTTTCGTTCACCGTAATTTTTTTTCTAGTATCGTATTTTTTATTTTAAAGCGCAAATCCCAATTTTGTGCGGTATGCAACCCTGATAAAAATGGAATTCTTAAAAAAATTAGCGAAAAATTACAGATTTAATTTTAATTTTTTATTTGAAAGTTTTGTAAATCCATAAGCATAACTCCTATAACATTAGAGATTCAGAAAGTAAATCCATTTTTACTCAACAAAAATTGTTTGAGGGGTATGTAAAATAAATTTGTATCATTTTGAGAAGCCGCAGAGTAGAGGATAAACGTACAGAGAATAAATTTTACTTTCTGAGGTATCAAGAAAGAAGGGCCTATTTCACAATATTGTGTCGTTAGGACGTCGGTGGCCGCAACGGTTTAGGCGTTGACACGGCGCTCAGTATTGCAAGGTAAAGCTCTCAGGTTCGAATCCAGCGACATACTTAAAAATGGGCTGTTTTCCAACAACACCGGCAAAAAGCGGTTTCGTATGACCCTATAACCTCGTTAAATATAATATATNATTTTATATTATTTTATTATATTATAATGTAAGGTTTTGGTTGTGATGAAAAAGCTAGTGCCACGCGAAATTCGAACTCTCGACCTTCTCGTACGGATCGTACGATACGTTTAGCTGCTCTAACCACGGGAGGTATCGTTACTTCTCAGGTGGTTAGAGCAGCGGTGAGCCGAAGGTCGTGGGTTCGAGACCGGCTGGTGGCACTAGTTTTCTCATCTTACCCAAGACCTTAGATTAAAAGTATAATTAATTAAAATAGTCAAAACCCTAATGGAATCAATTGTCTATTTTTTGAAAACTTCCGACCATAGTCGTTTTTTATTAATATATGTGAAATGATAGCCGTGGAAACAAGAGCCGGTGACTTAGGTCGATTATTTTTCGGGAAGCCAATTTGCCACGAGGTCATTGACAAAAGGATGATTGCGCCCCGTTTCTTTCCTCGAGCGTCGTGTCGTGACCGGACAAATGGCCCTGCGAAGGCAAACTAATTGTCCGATCCCGGGAGACACTTAAAACTTGAAGCTTTAAAAGTAAAGACCCGGGTGACGAACTGCCAGGAATCTCCCCGATTTATATGTTGATACCTGTGGGAATGGTTTTTGTCCCTCGTTTCCCTATTAGCGTTTTCCTTCTCGTTATATTACAACACCCGGCCCTGTTGGCGGATTTGGCTTTATATGTAAATCTCTGAATGTCACACATGCATATACATGCGAAAAGGAAATCCATTGATGTACAGTTGCGCTCTGCTACCGGCTAGTTGTACAAACGTCACACTAAAAAAAAAAAATAATAATAATAAAAATACAGAACGAGTTTATATGTATAATTTTGCCTTAATTTGAAACGTATCAACGACAATGACCATTAAGGAAAATACAGTAGATCCTCCACTAACCAGGGTAATGACTGGGAGGGGATAATAGAAAACCCCGGATAATCGTGTTATTTTTGATTGATGTGCAGCCAAATGTGCTACTTTAAAAAATAGTTAAAAAAATAGAATCACTCGATTATGCAATTTATAATATATAATATATAAATAAAATAAATCCTGATATTTGCCCTCATTGCTTCGAAGGTTATCATATTTATTATTATAATTAACAACACATAATTATAATTATACCATAATCGTTGCATAGAAAGCTTGGAATTGGATTAATTTTTATTTGTTCCTAAAACGATAAACGAATTCCCTTTCTCAACGATCTGTGAAGTGGATTGCCCTTTTTATCTCTGCTATTTGAATGTCTTTTAGTTGGAATTTCATCATTTCATTCTTTTCGTTGGTATATATTTTATGCCATTGATAGTAGCACTTTGGATAATTTAAACTTCATTCTTTTCTCAGGACATATTTGAGCCGGTTGGCTCGCCAATGCCGAACTTAAACGAACATTCTTTCCTGATTTTCACCAATTGTTTATTAAAGGTAAGATTTGTTCAATTGTTAATAAAATAGGTTTTTAGGGATATTTTCGCTGACAACATCGAGAGCAAAGCAGACCAAGTTTTCTTCATTTGAGAAACGGCCTGGTGAAAAATTTATAGAAAGAATTTAATGTCACTGTTTTTGTGAAATGTAATATAAATTTAATATTTTTATCAAACGACAACCTGTTTTGTACAAAATAAAGCTGGTCTCAAAAGATTCGAACTATTAGAATTGATTAAAATAAATTTATGAAAGTTGAGAATCAAATGTTTCTTATCTGAATTAACTTCCAACTCGCCAGTATTTACACCTTTTTGAAGACTCTTGTCTTTTAGTTATATTATGTGTCTTTTACTGTATTTTTAACTATAACTTGCTTTACTGCAGAGGGAATCAGTGTGTAAAATTTCGGAGGCGTAAATTGAACAGTAGCCGTAAAAATTTCATCTCCATCAGAAAATCGCTTCCTGTGTTTTTTTCACTTTTACGTATACGTATTTTCGAGATCTCTTTATTGTATTGAATTTTTATTTTTATTTTGTAGAACGATATATATATATTACGCAGGGCGGGTGACTAGGACCCGAGAGGTTAAAAGCCTAGGTAGGCCCGTACCCCATCCCTAAAAGGTCTGGGACCTGGTCGGCTCTCGAGTCCTTCATAAACCTTTTGGACCTATTCACAAACCCCAAGATTTTGGACCATTTTAACTTGGGGAGTGTTTTGGTTATGTCCTCTCCTTCGAAATTTTCGAATCTTTCCCTAGCATACCTATCGCATTCTGCAAAGTAGTGTCGAGCCGTTTCTTCTTTTGTTTCGCAGAAGCGGCAGAAGGGGTCTGGTAGAGTACCCATTATGAAGAGGTGTCTTCTCAAGGTGCAATGGCCCGTTAGGATACCTGTCAGCCTCCTAATTCCCCTCCTAGAGTTAGAGAATAACCATTTCGTTTCTTTTGGTTTGATTTCCTTTAGAAACTCCTTCGATTGCCTGTTTCCGGGGGACATATTCCATTCTTTAAGGAATTGTTTCATGCCCCAGCAACTAATACTCTCTTTCGCTGTGCTTATAGAGTGGCCCGACAAACGCAGTATTTGATCCTTCTTTGGCCAGGCTGTCCGCCTCTTCATTGCCATAGTGCCCCTTATGAGCAGGTATCCATATGAGGGTTACCCTATTCTCGTCCCTAGTAGTTATCCTATTGATAAGTTCAACGGTTTCCTCTACCAGCCTAGATGTAGATAACTCTTTTTGTAATGACTTAAGACTGGCCTGACTGTCGGAAAAAATTCTAATATCTTTTCCCTTAGTATTATTATCCATGAGTATTCTACAGCAAAGATTGATGGCCCAGACCTCAGCCTGAAAGACTGAGGTGTTATTACCAAGAGGGGAGGAGATGCTGATTCCTAATTTGGGTATATGTATACCAGCACCGCTTCCCTTGTCCTTAATGAGTGAGCTATCGGTGAAGCAATCTATGCTATTATGGTCATCATCCACATTATAATTATAATCACATGGAGTAACTACCTGAAAGTGTTTCTTCCCCAAAGGTGTTTTAACCTTTTTGTCGCTAACACTTATTAGTTGGTTATTAACCTTACTCAGTAAATGTAGAATTTTCGAGTGTTCTATATTGTTTCCCTTATGATTCCAGCTGCCTTCACTAATTAATCTATAGCAGCTGGTTAGTGCTCTAACATTGACCTCTATGTGTAGAGGTGTAGTATTGGTTATCATTTCTAGTGCTAGGGTAGGTGTAGTGGGAAATGCTCCCGTCATCATCATACAACCTAGTCTGTGAAATGATCTTAGCTTGTTAATAGCCCCTTTATTTTCTAGCCCTTTCCACCATACTAGGGCTGCAAATAGAAATCTTGGTAGTACAATTGCGGTATATATCCATTTGGCCACCCAGTCCTTTGTAGAACGATAATAGGTAAACAATCGTAGCTATAGGTGTTGTTTAAAAAACACGCTGGAGTGGAGAAATAAATTTATTGAATACCGAAAAGGTATAAAATTTTGTCAGAAATACCAATACTTAACAAGTTACTATTAAAGAAAGCTATGAATTTTTAATATACCAAGAAAAATAAAACAAAAAAGATTGGCTGTAATAAACCAAATAAATATTAAGAAAAAGCAGACCCTGGTGATGTCAAAAATTAAAATTTGTTGTGCGTGATTTGGAAAAAGTCAACTGCTCGTCAGAAAAATGGTAGCTAACTCAATAACTGATCTAATCTCAAATTATTATCAATTTATTTGCAGTATAAGTCGCAAATATCTCTGATTCAATAGGAATGGGTGTGTAAATTTCCTATAGCATAAATTTAAACGGAAAATAGTTATACTTGATCAAAAATTGCTTCCCCTGAAAAGTAGGATATTTCGAAATTCGGTACACTTTTATCCAAAACCCTTGAAAATGTTGAATCAACTCTTATCTTTCGTTTTGTAGATGGATCGAAAATGGGCAAATAATCGTAGCGAAAGTTTTTGTTAAAAAAAACAACTCAGTAATGGAAAAATAAATTTTATTGTATAACGAAAAGCTGTCCAAATTTGTCACAGTCTTAAATTGTTGCCAAAAATTAGCGATTCACTATTTTTAAAATATCCTTAAAATAGCTTACATTTGCAGTATACTAAGCAAAATTCAACAACACAAAATTGGTTGTAACAGGCCAAATAAATTTTGAGAAATTGGTAATGGAAATATCTACTGTTTGGCCTAGCGTTTCAGAAGTAAATTAATTCAGAAATGTCTGAAATACAATTTCACAGTTTGCTGCTTAAACAGAAATTTCAAACTTTCATTTAAAAGAAATGCTTATAAAAATTAAAATCCATTCATTAAAACTTGTAAAAAAACCGCTGTCCGTCCGAAAAATATTAGCTACCCCCTTTAACCGTTACAAAAAAGAAACAATATCATCGGTCAGTATTAAAATTCCCCTCTGCCAATTTATTTGAGGCTTCCTGGAGGGGAAAAGTGAATCCTTAAACACGAACGATAGCCTCTCCTCGAAGATAAAGAACGACTCAAATTGGAACTTTGGGGTCGGGCGTTGCCGAATTGTTCCCGAGGGTCATTCAAGTCTTGTTGAGAAGCCATCATTCAAGAAAAAGCTGGGGATCCCATCGATAAACGATATATATTTTATATCCGTTTTTTAAATTCAGAGAATGTAAGCTGCAATCACTTCGACACTGTCTGTAAAAAAGGACAAATTTATCAAAGTATCTATATGAAGATAATTAATTTTGCAACCGTGATGAGGGCGATATTGAATGTTTGAAGGAAATTAGTCTTTTCATTTCTCCCAAACTGGCTTTATCCCTGATTTTTAATATCAATTTATAAAATTTCAGTCTGATATTAATAATAATTGATAGTTAACATACGACATTTTGTATGCGAGCTTATCAGTTCAGCGGAATAAGAACACTTAGGAAAGTCGTTACAAAATAATATAAAGCTTCAATCTGATATTACCCAAGATACTGAGGAGATAGTAGCGTGACTACTCATGAAATGTCCTTACCTAAAATAAAACAGATTAAGCAGCGATAGACGTAAAGCTAAATCACCATAAACTACTTCTAAGGGCGAACCTCACCCGAGAAGATCTTATTAGGCATATTGGTGGGACTGAAAGGGTATCCTTTACGGCGAAACCTGAATCGAACCGGACACCATCAAATACTGTTCCAAACTCGGCCTGCAGCTATCAAAGAAGTCTGTGTTAGTGGAACGTCCGTGAAAAGGGACAATCCGCTACAATAACGATTGGATGTATGGACATTCACCTGTGATGACTATACAAAAAAAATCAAAAAAAAAAATTGTCTTGAAAAGAAAAGACAGAATAATCTTTCAGAAAAATGACATATTAAATGTATCCGGGTTCTAAAAGTGGTAGAATAATCTAGGTTTTTTTTACCCTAGCTTTCGCTATTAGTCAACTTTACTTCTGTATCACCAATACCCTTCCTGACACCAACCCCACAATAGTCCGACGCCAAGAGGCTCCTCGCGATGTTATTTTATACATTTATACTTTTATTTATATAAGCAATCTTTTACCAATCTCAATGTGGGGATGTGCGTGAGTGGGCTCCACTCACATCCCATCAACGATCAGGGGCTCACCAACGGCCAGAAGCGCTCTCAGGCCCAAAAACCACCCCTGGTGGCAGAGAAGAACGTCAGTGGAGATATGGAAAGAGGGTTAATATAAGAAACTTTTATACTACTGAGGGGATGTAATTATTTACGTTTTTTTCTCCCTTTTTTCCTTATGTTTTAATATTATTATCCAACTATTATTCTAGTCGTACCACGTCCTAGATTTAGTAGTTTTGCCATTAGTTTCTGCGATGGTACTTTGATAAACTTTTTTCCATGCCTCTATCCAGGGCTACATTCCCATTGAGCTGAGGACTTATTCGCGTTTTTTGGCAGTTTGGTAAGCCACAAAAGGGTTCAGGACCAAGGGGTGTCCTGACATTCTTTGGCCAATTTATCGGCCGCTTCGTTGCCCTTCTCCCATATGTGTACTGGCACCCAGACAAGGGTAATTTTGTTATTTTCTCAATGTGTGACACGGCTTTAATGCAGTCCCAAACGACTCTGGACTTTACCGTCGATACGCCAATTGCCTTCAGTGCCGCCAGGCTGTCCGAGTAGATGGCTATTCTACAATTCATTGACATTCGCCAGCCTTTTTATTTCCTTTGCACAGCGTTCAATAGCCATAGTTTCCGCTTGAAAAACAGAAGTATGTTGTCAAGCTTATTTGAATTCTAGCCCTTGGTTTATTTCCATAAATGCCTCCTAACCCATATTCGGTTTTGGAGCCATCTGTAACCAGATATGGCTGGCATTAACTGAGATCGCTTCTCCCAGTCTGTCTACAGGGTATTTTGATTAGAAATTTTTTCTCAAAACTGAAGTTAGGGGTCACGGCATACGTAGGCATCCCTAAAGTTCTGTCTAGCTGAAGCTCCCCTCGAAGTTTTAGTTGTTCTTTGTTATGGGAAGGCTTGTCCCTTCAATAGTCTATGAATTGTGGCTCTGGCCTCTCCCTGGATAAAGATATGTGTAGTGGTGGTAGACTCAGAAAGACTTCCAGGGCAACTGTGGGTCCCAGTGACGCCAGTCTCGAAGCAGTACTGAGGATCTGAATCGCCCTTAGCTGTAATGTCTGAAAATGTCTAATAAAATACTAATCCGTAGGCTATCATGGGTCTAACAACCGCTATGTGTAGCCATAAGGACATCTTTGGATCCAGCTTTTCCCACAAAGGCGTTTGATTCTGCCAATGGCAATCTTTTCTATTTGTGTGATTTTGTTTATTTGTTGATTCCATGAAAGTCCTAGGTCGAAAATGACTCCCAGATATTTTGCAGCTTTAGAGGAAGGAATTCCAACTCCATTTAACATAAGGGGCTTAAGCCCTCCTGGTGCCCATTTCTTGATAAAGGGAACTACGATGGTTTTGTGTCCCTTCAGTGGGCTGGAGAAGTATAGCTTTGTTGCCCTCTTACCTCCACCTCTTCGCTTACCCTTATCCCTCGTTGTCACCGGTAGCACGGAGCCCGATTGGCCTTTCGTTGTCTCTACCGGCGCCCCTTTTTCTTTTAGTCGGAATTTAATTGTTCCGACGCCAAAGTAGGGGGACATATCCAGCTGTTTCAGCTCAGTCAGGGACTCACTGTTCCAGGAGTCCATAGTTGTCCCTTCTCCATTTGGACATTCCCCCACGCCATCCAGAGTGTTGAGCTGTCTGTTACTGACCCGTAAACGGTTCAGAATTTTTTCCGCCGGCAACCTAGTAATCCTCTCTTCAGCAATGTACGTACAGGTACAGGCTGTAGACTTGGGGATGTCATCCCCCACTAGAGCCTGGAAGACAGGATACCAGCGTGGGGAGCACCCCTCGCAGCCATTCAGCACTGATCTCGTCCGCACAGATGACGATCAGAAAACTTGCCCTCTTCGTCCATTTGGCGAACCTCATTCGGAGTTCGTCCTCTGCGACGTTATTTAGGGCCATGAAAATGGATGAGGAGTCCTAATCTTGGAGGCCATCCAGCCTATCTGGGCCCATTCGGTATCCAGCAGCAACCACGGCGACCTTCACTGCAGCCATGTTCTCGGTGTTCCTCCCTCCACGTAGGCCTCGGCTTCTTTGATTCAGTCTTTACGGGTGTGCTGCCTTCGGATCGGGTCCTTTTAGTAGGTAGCTGCGTTTGTTTATCAGCTGCCTTAATGAAGTTTTCCCTCATCACAGATCCGTTTAGCCTCACCCTGTTGAACTCCTTTTTTGAGTAGGGAAAGCCTTTCTACCTGAGGTTCCAGACTGGAGCATAAGACACCTCTTCTGCCGAGTGGTTGGCTACATTTTCCAGAGAGTTAGCTTTTGTGAATCTAGTCGGTGGGGCCCTCCTGCCGTCACCTGCGATATTCGTGCTTTAACAGGGGGCCTTCTTTCCTTTACCTGGGGCACTTAATAATGGACACTTAATGGGGACTTAAAATACAAGGATGTGGCACCTGTTGTCTCCAGGGGAAAGCTAATGGCCGCTACTTACCCCCTGCTGCCATTCAGCTCTTAGCATGTTGCCTTACACCTTAGCCCAGGGTTGTCTCCCTTAACTCAGAGTTCCCCGTGAGTGCGCTGGGAGTCGCATTTCCCCTCCCCCACCCTTAGCCAAAAAGACGTTGGCCGAGGCCTTCGTGGACGCATTTCTCGGTATTTGTAATTACCAACCTAGGCAATTGTTGGGAACAACGGGGCCCATTATAGATTGTAAAAATATATTTTTTTAAAATTCTAAAGGGCACGGTGTTAGAAAAATAGTGATCCCCGTTAAATGTGTAGCTACAGTTTTTCGGACGAACATCCGGTTTCTGTACTATTGGTTCGTTTAATTACCCATCAAATCAATGGATTTTAATTTTGATACGCATTTATTTTTAGTTATTATTTCTTATTAATCTTAGTTTATTAATTTCTTTATAAGGTTCCATATATTCTAATATTATATAGAGTTTTAGCAATTTTTGAAAATCATTTATTTTTTTGAAAGAGAGGCCAAAAAGTAGCAATTTTCAGTCAACGGATTTTAATTTTTATACACATTTCCTTTCCAGGAGAGAATGGAATTTGTTTTTAATTTTCAATATTCTAAGATATATGGCCAAAAGGTGGCTTCAGGAGAGTCGTTTTTTTTTAAATTTCCCTGTTCTAAGATTATATTGTGTTTCAGCAATTTTTCAAGATCATTTAGTTTTTCAAAGAGACGCCGAAAAGTGGTCTTTTTGACTCAATGGATTTCAATTTTTATACTCTTTTCGTTTTCAAGAGCCCTGAAATTTCTTCTTAAATTTCAATTTTCTGAGATTATAACGTATTTGAGCGAGTTTTCAAAATTATTAATTTTTTAGAGAGGCCAAAAAGTGCCCTTTTTCAATCAATGGATTTTAATTTTTATACGTGCTTTGTTTTCAAAAGAGCCTTACTTTATGTTCAAACATAAAACTTAATTTAAACATATAATTTCACCGTATTGTCATTGTAAGGTCATTTTGTTTTTCAAGGTGAGGCCAAAAATTACACATTTTTCTACGAACAATTTTATGTTTTATTGTTCTGAGTACAAAATCTATGGCCGGAGAATTTATTTTTCTTGCGTAAAGAAAATTTCAACTTAAAAACACGTTTGTCTGATAATTTTTTAAAATTATTTTTTCTTTTTTGTTAAATTAGTGGAGAGATGTATTTAATAGCTTGCTCTGTACAGGTGTTTATTTATCCGTAGAAAGATTGAGGGATGTGTACTAAAACGTCGCAATGAATAAAATAATGGGTCAATACAATCTATGAAAAACCATAACAACGTAACTAAAACCAAACACATATCGAGGAACAACCTTAATACATAGTCGCCATAGAGAAAACGCTGATAAAATGGGAAGTATCAACAGTATTCGTATACAATACAAAAGAAAACCTGAGTTACATAGACGTTAAGTACACAAAACAATGTACATAATGTAGGGTATAAGTGTAATATGTATTCAGGATGAGAAAACTCTGACTATTATAATATCTTTATTTACACAATTACAACCACAATTTTAACAATATCACTCTCCTAATGCCTACGGCATAATGTCCTTTCTCTTCCCCTTCTGTTTTTATCCCTTCAGTCCTTCCAACACTGAGGAGTGGCGCGTTCTCCGTACTATCCTTGTACCCTTGAGTCGGGGTACTTTACAATAAGTTGTAACATAAATTTACATTTTATACCGGAGTCGGAGCACAACGCCAACAACGCGAGACGTACAAACAAAAGATATGAGGAAAAATTGTGGGGAAATGTAAATTTTTACGGCAGAGGAATAAAAGGCTACGGTTTCACTGGCACGAGAGGAGGAACAATGAATCTAAGAAAGATAGCTACAGATTCTTCAAAAGTCATAAACTCGTCCCACGCCCCGGCTTTCACGGTGTATTCTTTTCCCGAAGACGAATTAATCTTACTTTAAAGGCAATAGAACCGTGGGTCTAAGCGGACCGTATTGAGCCGAGATTATCCCTTTTCTCTTGAGATCGTCCGAGGGAATAATTCCAGACGTATATTTGCGAGAGCCGGGTGTTTAATTGAATATGGGAAAAGTTATCCTGCTAAGCCTTGTCTGAATCTTTAAAAAACTGATTAATTTATTTCCTACTGTAAAGTGTTTTAAATAAATTTTAGCCGTAGTAAAAAGACACTTGCTTATTATAAACTGGTAGATAACCTCTATTAATTTCAACAGCATGATTTACTTTAAAAAAGTGATTTTTTTATTTTCTCAAAAAGTTGTATTCCGGGTTTTTTTAACGGATATCAAATTTGTTTGACATTCATGCACAAAAAAAAATTTTTTTAACCAACTTTTATACGTAACTAGGTCGAAAGTTATGCATTTCAAAATCTATTTATGCTATGGGTAGCTTTCAAATACATTGTTTACGTAGTGACCGAGCGACGTAGGTAGGTTATAGTAGCAAGAAACCAAATTCAACATTTTTGTTTGCCACAACAAATACATATTTAAAGGCTTTAAAGGGTGCTCAAAAAGAACTGTATAAGTATAATTAATGCCACAAATAAATTAAATTGGAGATATGAAAGAAAACATTTCTTAGGTTATTGCATATTTTATCCTGATTTTTCTGGCTTATAGTGACACCAAATTTAAATTTTGTAGAGAATAGCCAAAAAGAAAATAAATTAAGCTTTCTAACAATTTTAATTATGCTGAATTAGCCATGGGTTTTTAAGTGGAAAAAGGAAATCAGAAAAAAGTGCCACCAATTAATCGAGACCAACAATTCTATTTGTTTGTTTGCTATAAAAATTCATATTTAAGAGCTTAAAAGGCCCTTCTATACGTACTACATAAACTGCACTCAATAAATCAGATCCGGAGAAATGAAATAAAACATTTGTAAAGTTTTTGCTGAATCCAATTAATTTTTCTCACATCATTACATTGCATTTGTATAAAATCCAGAGAAGCTATGCATTTTTAAATAGAACAACGTACCTCCGATAAAAAGAAACAGCACCAGACTAAGCCAGCAGCAGACTAATAGTCATATTAAGAGTTTTAAACGGTGTTAAAAACTAATTGCATTAACTACACGTAATCGCACAAACCAAGCCTTCTTAAATAAATTAGGATTTGATATCTAAATTATAAGTTTGTGTGATTATTACTGAGTTCATCTCGTTTTTCTCATTTGTAATGAGATAACATCGAAACATCGTAGATACAATCTAAAAGTAGAAGCATTCCGCTTTCCAAAAGATTTAAAAATTTGAATTTGGATAAAATTCAAAGGAGATATGAATTTTTATGTGGAACGCCGGACATCGGAGAAAAAAAATCTGCCCTGGTTGCTCAAAAATGTCTACGTTTTGTAAGCTATAAAAATTCTTATTTAATTAGGAGTTTTAAAGGTGCTTAAAATGAACCCTACTTTTTTAAGCAGAATAAATATTTTTAAATCAAAATTTAATCTTCCAAATTGCCTGTGATTTTTTTCCCCTTCGAAAATCAGTAATATGATCATAATTTTGAAATAAACTTTATCTATCTGCATGAAACTTCATAGGAATTAAGAATACCATAAAATAAAAGTATTGTTCACGATCATCATAATCATCACCGCACTTAATTTTACAAATCGAGTTTCCGTGAACAAATTCCAAATTGAGATATAAAAAAATGTTACAGGGGTTTGTTGAATCTATACTTATTTTGCACACATATATTTACATAAAATCGAAAGGTTGTTGTCACAGGATAAACTGAAGCACAATAGTTTTTCCAACCGTTGTAAAACATTTGAATTTGGATAAAATCCAGAAGAGTTATGAATTTTTAAGTAGGACACCAGACATCCCAGAACAAAAATCTGCTTGGGCTGAACCAGCCAGCTCGAAAATACCTATTTTTCTTTGCTACAGAAATGCATATTTAAGATGAGCTCAAAACGAATCCGACCTGGTTATCAAAAGCAAATTGGTAAAATCTAAGAATATATTTTTTTGCCTATTATTTCCAAATACTTCCGATTTTTTTCGAAAATCTGGAAAATGGTGAATAACATTGAAACAATGTATCAATTTATATGAACGTTTATAACGATTTAAAATACTATAAATTACACTTAATAGCACACACCTGGTCTCTGGAAATAAATTAGAATTAGAGATATAAAATGAAATGTTTGAGGTTTTTTGTTTCTTTCATCCTAAGTTTTTCATTTATAATGACATAAAACTAAACATTTTTATCATAAATTAAACGTAGAGGAGCTTTCTAACCTTTCTAATAATGTTGAAATCTGAAGTCCCGAGGAGTAATATATTTTTATGTGTAATTCCTAACATCTCAGAAAAAGCAATAGTTTATTTTACACCTAAAATGTTTATTTTTGTTTCATCTACAAATCGTATTTATGGGTCTTCAGGTCGTAAAAAACGAATCTGAATTGTGTTTTCCGAAATCAAAATGGAGGAAAAAACGGAAAAAATTTTACTCAAGTTTTTCGTTTTCCATAAGACATTTTATTTGCGAAAATCAGATAAACATAAAATGATGAGTGATAACATAAAAAAACTGTACCGATCTCGATCCCACTTGACAGGCTTGTAGAGCACCTTAATTTAATTAGAAAAATGTAGCGAGCAAATTTTTTACAATAAAATGTAATACACTGTTGACGTATTGAGGAGCGATCAAGAATGAGGTAGTTTAGAAAAATACCTTTTCATTTTTTTCCGACGTTTCAACCTTTATTCGGGTCATACTCGTGGTACATGTTCATTGGAAAAAATACGATACAGATGAAAATTTAAATTTTGAACCAATGAAGTGTGGTGCTATTCTTGTGGTGTCACATTGGTTTTGTGTGAAATTGTTGTGAAACGTGAATGTATTGTGCTGTTTTTATATTTTATAGTGATTGTGACAGGGTGGGGGACGCGGTAAATCTTGGAAATTACTTTTAATCACAGTTTTATTTAACTCAAAGGAAGTCGAGAATGGGGATTTTCTGGATTGGATATGTGATTCAGCATTCAATATTGGAAAGGAAGTTAATTATTAAGGACGATAACGAAGTAAAGGGAAATATAAAAATAAGGTTTAATAGTTCATTTGCTTTGTGATATTGGCGACGACTGAGTTTGCATGTAAGTGAAAAAGTGAATTTATATCTTCCTTATACAAAAATGTCTTTCTATACCGACTTCCTTCCACACCCCTTTAAAATCCAATGGATATAAACATAAAACAGCAAAATCTCGCTGGCACTCTCAACACGACACACAAGAATGACACAATTACGCAGAAAACAAACACTTTGAGTGAGTAGAAATACTTTGATTGATTATAAAAATATTTTTTGCATTGTATAATTTCATTTTTTTTTCTACATCATACATTTGTTAAATTTAAACAATGTTTGTAAATCCCATGCCCTGAAGATGATCTCAATAAAGATCGAAACGTTGGCACGATAAAGAAAATTTTTTTTCTGAAACCTACATCACACCAGACCGCATCTCACTATTTCCGAATAATCATAAAATTGTACACTTTTTTATAGTAAAATTTCTCCCTCCGCTCCGGGAGGGGTTTTTTAAAACGCGGCGAAATGTGTAGAGCATTGTGAAAAAATATAACTTTTTAGGAAAAGCCATTTTTTGATCAAGCTTGAATTTTTCCCGATAAATAAAAAACATTACAAACTTATTTATTTGTCTTTGATTAAGACAAAATAGTAATTTGACGCCTCCTTACCCTATATAAAAAATACAGATTTTTTTATATTTTATTTATTGTAATAGCTTTTGACAGCATTTAGTTTGTCAGTAACTAATTCTGTAACGTCTTTCATTAAGGTTTTAAAAAATTCGACAGAGAATGTTAATATGTTCTCCGATAATTTCCCCTTCGAGATATTTACTGACCTGAAAAATAAACCAGTTTTTGTTAAAGCTATAATCGAAACTTCGGCATGACGATAAGTTTTGATTACCGTTAAACCCTTTGCGGACGCTCTTAAGCTTAAATTCCTGGACAAGATGGCCGATTTCGATGTCAATCTGCTACTGGGGAGCGTATAAACTTCCACATCAATTTAACCGTGATCAGAGCGGTTTTGAATATTAATTCGGAGATTTCCATTAATTCGATGCGTTTTATAGCCGGGGCGTAAAAGTCCGAATAAATATCCAGCCGGTTTATTTTCAAATAAAAGCCCCGGGGTCAAATGGGAAAATAACTGTCCAGGATATATTATTTTTCTCCTTCGTTCAACTGTCAGTACAGGATGCGAGAGTCAGAATTGTCTCGAGACATGCCGGTAAATTGTTTGCCGTTCAAATTTTTAGCAATTTTATGGGGCTTAATGAGTAAAATTGATTAAAAAAATTCTGAAGGTCGGTGTGATTTTTTTGGTCGTAGATTATTCCTCATTGCCATACACCAAGAAGTAAACAATATTTTCCAATTGTATTTACGGAAATACAAGGTTCAATGTATGTAATGATTTTAACATCAACATCAGAACCGTTTCCTTCTCGACCTAATCTTTTATTCATAGTCTTATTGTCGTAAAGGGTTATATTATTTTTATTTTATGACTAAATAGATGAAAATATACGGTATAGTGGTTCAAACAGATAGTTCAAAGTAAAACAAATTTATAAATAAAAAT
Source organism: Cimex lectularius (assembly GCF_000648675.2). Lineage (NCBI taxonomy): Eukaryota > Metazoa > Arthropoda > Insecta > Hemiptera > Cimicidae > Cimex > Cimex lectularius. The sequence goes on along the minus strand of NW_019392671.1, from coordinate 1,468,902 downwards.
GTTTTTTATTTCTTGGAAGGGATGATCATTCCTTGTTGAACTTGGATATTCATTGATCTATAAATGTTTACTCGTCTTTCCAGACCTCTTGGATTTGCACTGTGCAAACTCCTCGTCCCGTTACTTCGACACTCAAGTCTGTCTTATGAAATTACAAACATCTTGTTTCATTGCTCAAATCATTTATTTAAAGAGAGGCGGTTGTTTGCAGAGGGATCGAGTGAAAAATCGAGGGGATTTGTGATTCGCTGGGAAAGAGGTCGATTTTCTCATGTCACGACCTATGCAAATGCTCATCCGATAGCTATTTTATTATTGTTTATTTAACTAAAACGGTTTTAGCAGAGAATAAAGCAGATTAAATGAGATTATGACATTTAAAAGTGATACAAATAATTTTTTGAACATTGCAAATCATCTTGTTCTGTTGTATCTTTTTTTGGGTAATTTAAAAGGTAGTGAGCCATCTTGGGGCTATTTCACCTTGATTCAGGACCTGGTTACGTTTTCCCAGAAGTTAGAGATATGTTAACCAATCTCAACCCAGCTTTAATTTGAAAGCAGAGGAAGTATTGTTGAAAGTTTCAGTGTTTGGCTGTCCCAGAATATAAATATATGTTCTACGATGCACCTTTTTTGAATATTTCTTGTACACAAAGTTCTACTGGGTGGATCTTAGCTTGAAAAATAGATGTTGTGCTCTGTCACTGATCCATCTTCGATCCATCTGTGTACCGTAATAAGGCCTCTTTAATAGCATGTGGTTTTTGGTTTTCAAAACATCTCTTGTTTCTATTTTTGCTTAAAACGATCCGTCAACATTTTCTCTTATTTTAATTTCGTCAGATATCGTTTTTAGGAGTTTATGATGATTTTTTATTAGGTCAGGCTTTAGTTCGTTTTCTTTTAAGCGCCTATTTGCAATTTCTAATGCCGTCCTCAGGATGTCTGTATGGAATGGAGGCCAATTTACAATACCTTTTCTCAAATTATCACGGATTCAAACTCAGATCCACTAGCCTGGCAAATTATGATCCAGACGCCCGAATAACTCAGCCATATTTAAAAAAAATGTTTTAAAAAATAATTGTCCCCATCCCCGCTCAAAAAATATGAAATACATGCGATTTAAAAAATATATTGTTAAAGATAAAGATAGTGGGGGTTTGTGGGGAAAAGACATTATAAAAACTAAACTGTACTAGAACAAAATGCCACAAAATATTGTATTTGTAGAGTGTAATATTTGTTACAAATAACAGTGCATTAAATGAGTAAAGGTAAGCGTCCAGGTGTTCGGTTGATAAATACTTCCATAACTTCCCAAGCATGGGAACGATACGATTTGTTTGAATTAATGCGGTCCGAGCGCGCTTATTAATCTAAATTATTCAGACGATAAATCCGCGTTGCCGGAGGTTTTGTGAAAGGCGGGGCCTTGATTTTATGCTTTGCCGTGAAAATGAGTCGGAGTGCAGTGGACTTGATGCAATGCAAGTGAGAAGGGCGTGAGCGGACAGGTTTCTCTCGGTCAACTCATTAGACCGTTAGCCATCCCCGTCTCCTCCACATTTATCTTCTTAGCCAAATCCTTCTCTGGATATCAGAACGGCCCACACCGTTTGTTCTTGTTTTTTACGCCACGGGAGGCAATAACTGGCCGTTCAGAGACAAAAGACCGAATCAATCCTTATAGACTTCAGTTTTATTTCACACCATCATTTTGATGGTTCTATTTATATCTTGATTCAAGTCCTTTAGTTAGGCTGATCTGTTATTTCTATCCTAATTAACAAATAGCGTTAGACTATTATAAACTTGACAATAATTTTTCAAATAATATGTTATGTTCATGAAAGCAGGATGTGGTTAACTGTAGGAAGGTATAATATGATGTATTGTTGTGGTATTATCGCACGTCAGAGCGTAACACGAGTTAACATCTTAGAAACATCATGAATACCCCTATTTTTTAAGTAAGAGCTCTACTTTCGAATATTAGTTTTTTTCGCCAAATTAACCCCCCATTAATTGCAGATTAACCCCCTTTAAAGTCAAAGTATAAGATTTTAATTGCAAGTTAACCGTTTCTGTAAAGCATTAAATCTTAGGAGATGGTTTGAAATATAAACGGGTATAGTAAAATACATGTACATTTTAGAATTTTTTTAAATGTACCGTAATCTTTCTATTAAAAGAACATATAAAAATTAATCATAATTAAAAATGGTATACCATAAAATATAAATACATCTTTGATTTTGAGAAATATATGAAAATGTGGAGAGAGCCCAATTGTTTTATTGTTTTACAAAGCTCAAAGTATAGGTTATTTCAGTTAAATATACCCTTTTTAATGTTAAATTAATCCTTTTTCGTATCGATTAAATTGAACCTTTTTAATTTCGAATTTTATTTTTAAAAAATTTTAGAAAAAAAAAGTTTTTAATGCTTTAAACGAAGGGTTAATTTGTACTTAAAAAGGGTTAATTCTAAATTAAAAGTTTTGTATAACGTTAAGTTAGTGACTTAGCTTACCCTTTGACTTATGGTCAAGACGGATTTCAGACCTAGGAATGTTCGTAGTTGTCCAAACCTTCTATGTTATTGTCTCTTAAGTTTTGCGCGAGGATTCCACGTCAGTCTGCTAGCTAGGTACATTCCTAGTTATTTGAATTGAATGGAAGTCGGTGTCTATTCTTGTTAATGTATAGTGGATGTGTAGGAGTTCAATTCAATGTGAACAAACGAAGTAAATTTTTCTTCATTCAGTCTTGTTCTCCACTTTTTACACCAGTATTCGATAAGCTCAAGTTGTATTTATTTGGATGTTGGAGATAAGTTGGATTGGATTCGAAGTAGAGGAAAAAGTTGCGGTATATTCAGTGTAGTTCAGGAGTACAGATGATATTGTAAAATGTGTTTTTCAGGAGCCCAATTGTATTATGGTTTTAAAATGCTCAAATTATAGCTTATTTGGGCTCCTTAATTAAAAGATGAGAACAAGAATTCTCCCTTGTGAGCCGCCGGCATGATATCTATCTGTCTGACTTCCGATAACTCGTTGCCGCTCCTCACTTTGAAGCTGCGGTGGAGAAGAAAACATAAACAATTCATTGCCTGACATTTGGAAGTTGATTCTGTTAATTGTTTGTAATTATAATAATACTAATAACTTTGTACTATTTCTAGGCCTCAAAGGAAAGGTTAATATAGACTTAAAACTTCAGGCAATGAAGTGAACTTCTCCTGCTCAATATACTCTTAACCGATCCCCATTAAACTCTGGAGAATTAAAATTTTGCTCCTTTAGAATTATTTAATCTACCGAAATTTCAATGTAAATTGTATGCAAACGCTCCTTGAGCCGATTCTAACCAAAGAAAATGAGCACCGTAAAACCCTGTGGTCTTTATTTACCTAGGGCTGTAGACGGAATGTATTAACAGACGCAAAACTATCCAGACGCAATATCCCAAAATTCATTGAGAGCATCGGTCAGGATAATTGCTAGATTGCTACCCCTGGATGTGTAATGAAAACTATGTTCATTTATTATTGAAACACAAAACGTCATCTCTTTGATGATAACTGGTTGTCTCCGGGTCGGCCTATTTACATTGTTCTGGGAGCAGACGCGTTTCGCACACGAACGATATATTTGTCCAAAAACCGATAACAATACTGCTTGAAATATTTTATTCATATTTTGATTAAGAAGTCAATCACGCCGACAGGATTCCCACTTCGCCCGTTGAAAATTGTTGAAATAAACGGGTTCAACAATCTGCAAAAACTCGGTTGGTAACCGGGAGTTAAGAGGATATAATTTATAGCGTCGATAATTACTATGTCGTAAATCGCCGTTTAGGGCCACGCGGAATATTAACCCGGGTAATGCAGCGTGTTCAAAATCGCGATTTCTTCTTAATTTCGATTATTTTCCGATCCGTTTCCATGACCGGCATACGAAGTGGATGGCTAAGCATCACCTTTCACCTTTCCCATCGTGCCCGCTGAGATTTATTTACGGGAGTTTTTATATGGGAGTCGGCCGTTTCCTTAATTCCATTCAGCCCGGGTTTTGAATTGTGTTGTAATTCCGAACGGCTTTAACCGTTGATAATGAGCGTTGAGACTTATCTGTTCAATATTCAACGCGATTGCCATTGACGTAAAAATATTTATACACACATTCAGACAAAAGTTTAAAATTATTTCAGCACGGTTGTGATATAATTCAACATCGGACGGTTGAACCTATCTCTCTCCTCAATTATTCAAAAATTGCTCGTAAACAATAAACAGAACAAAAGATTTTCATACTTTTAGGTCTTAGGGTTGGATAAGGATTTTGAAAATTTTCCCCTATAAATTATAAGACTTTATAAGTGCAGTGTTTCTTATAAGCCTGAGCACTTTCCTCGATTCCTCTTCGCGCACCTCTTGGTGTGGGCATTGCCTTACCGACGTGGCGAAACCATGGGCTAATGCTTCACATTCACAAAGGTTATGAGCCGAGGTTTCTAGTTCCTCCTGACAGGGTCGGTTTGTTTCTGTCTCTGCTTTGTCCATCTTTAGGATGTAGTTAAGAGGACCGGCGTAGAGGAGTACCTCAAACCCTGCTTGCTGAATGAGAGGAGATCCTTCGCCTTCCTTTTTAAGTCTTTTATAATTCTCTTAACTTGCCTCATACCTGGCTCTTTTGCCTAGAGCTTGCCTTTTTCTTTCTCAGGCAATTTTTCAGTTCCAACTTAAGCACACACTGCAATGCACTAAATTGTGATTTTGCCCCATATGTGCGGATTTGTTGTGGTGTAGTTCGGCCCTTTTACCCCTACACCTACTCCCTGTTCCATCCTCGATCCATTTGCACCATATTCCTTCCACCAGGCCCCTTCCTGAAATTTGGGACTACCATTCTTTCAAAGGTCTTTATTATCTATGACCACTTGGAAGGGTCTGTTAAAGTTAAGTTTTTCTCTCATTTTGTCAGGTACCACATTTATTTTAATTCTCTAAGAATTTTGTGATTGCTCCCCCATAGGTCTGGCTTTATTTTCTTTTTTTCTCAGGAGTCTGTTGGCACTCTGGTACCACCTTTGGTACACAAATATGTAAGGGTGGAAGGTCGAGGGCGGTTTCCATTGCTTAAGTGGGGCAGTTAGACATGGCCCTTGTTATATTAAGTAACGCTAGTCTTTGCTTTGTATACTTTGTAGCTTCTTATGTGTCTCCTTGTTCAGTGTTTTTGGCCACCATGCTAGAGCTTCATATGTGTCCAGTGATCTGACCTTTATGGTGTATAACCAATACGATATCCTGGGATTTATTACCCAGTTGTTGCTGCATAATCTCTGGCCAATGCTTAGTAGAGCGTTGGCTTTATGCAAAATTTTGTCTATGGTTTTTTTCTCCAGTTGAGCCTTGAGTAAATGTTTCATTTTGTTACCTATGCAGTTATGCACATGCATCGATTACAAATCATTTTTTTAAACACTACTCTGTTAGAACGGGAGCACGAACTATAGCACTGACGATGTGTATGGATTTTTACAAATTTTGCAATCAGTTTGAAAGCGAGCCTTGCGGCGAGACTTCCACTTTCCACATGCAAAAATTATTCCCGTCCGTCCTGTTTTATTCGTACACGCAAAAATAAGAAAAAGGCCAGATACGTGATTGCAATCAAAATTAGATGTTATGCTAATGGATAAAACCAAGTCAGTAGTTGATCATCATAGATCAAATGTGAACCTGACTAAGGGGATATTATTTTATTACTTAGTATTATTATTATTATTTATTATTGACTTCGATATTATTATGAATATAAGGGTGTCTACTTGCGAATGTCCGAGATATGGTTTATAATCTGATGACATAAATTATAAATATTTTATTTATTAAATAAAAATCTATTTCACTCAGAATGAGACTAATCCCATAAGATTCTGATTGTGAGAAGTGCTTAAAATAAATTTTAATTAAAAACTTATCCCGCCAAGCTAAACTTATTCAATGTTGTGTGTCGTACAAATTTATGTTACACGTGTCAATTTTGGGGGTTCCAACGACATGAAGAAGTTTACCGTTTTTTATGAAAAAAGTGTTTAGCCTCCCTGATACAACTCTCAGTTACATGCTTCACATCGAAAAATCAGCAGACCTAATTTTTATTTACACATTAAACCTAACTTACATCCTCAAAATTCTCACTTTACCCGATTCTCGTTTTTCTAAACTTACAGCACTTTTCATAATCCGATTCAATTTATTTTGGCTTACCCATTTAAACAAGTTCGCAAATGAATTGAATTGTCACTTCATTTTAACACAGGGCAACGTTGACAACTGGCCTGAATGGTTTTCGGTAATCCTTGGGAGGGCAACGCGGTCACATAGGGAAAAGTGCCTACGAAAAGCAAGGTCATCTGATCGTGTTTTCCTCTATAGGGACCTAAACAATTCTCCTAACCTGGTGACCGGCCACGACAAGGTTCATGCCCTTAAATTCTCTGACCTCCGCTGGATCCTAAAAGTGAGATGTGAACAATTTCTACTTAAATGGTGTACTCTGGAGGGAAGTTGAAAGGCAACGCTGTCCTTTATGTAATTCAGGGAAGAGAGAGGACACCTTTCATTTTGTCGCTGAGTGTTCGATCCTGTCAGAGCACCGTCTACTTTATCTGGGGCATCGTACACTGTCAAGGGCCCGGCTGCTCTCCATACTTGATTCAGTCAATGATAAAAGTGAAAATCTTGCGTGTTTTATGCGTGCTGCAAGGTACTATAGGTACGAGTTGATTTGTTACTTTAACTCTTGAATCTGCAATAAAATTTTTATTTATTATTTTTTTTAATTTCTCGTTTCATTTTGTTTATAATTTGTAATTCAGTGTACTCTATCTTTCATTTTATTATTATTATTATTATATTATTATTATTGTTACATTCTTCCTGTGATAAGGTTTCATACGAGCTTACGTTCTGTATCTTTTGTTTTGCTTTATTAGGATGTTTTAAATTTATTTATTTCTAAATATTATTTTTGGGCGTCCACCGGCAGACAGTTAACCATGCGCATTTACTATGCTTGTATATACTTTTGTTCTTTGTTTATTCTTTTATTAATTTTAATAAAGCATTATTGTTTATTCTTTTATTAATTATTATTATTGTTATTGTTATTATATTATTATTATAAAATAAATAAAACTATTTTTAAAAAATGCGCCAGCTATAATTTTGTAATATATATTTTAAAATAAAAGAACAATATACTGATTGTAAAATATTAAATATATTTTCTAAAAATGTACCGAAAAATGGCAAATATTCGGCCTCACTTTGAACAATTACCGAAAATTAAAAATTGACAAATGCAGTAAAAGTTTAAAATTTAAAGCTAAACAGAATTTGATGACTCTCGTCAAAAATACATATGTATACAAATCAATATCCATTTAAAAAAATGCCGGTCATCAAAAACATTTTTCGGACTCCTAAACGAAACATTCGAATAATAAAACATTTTATTTATTTGGTAGAACACTAATATTCAAATAATCTTAACGAGAGGCTTTGTTAAACATATTCAGCAGTTAAGATATATATTGTATAACGAAAACGTGTAAAATTTGTCAGAATTTGTGGTTGTATTCAAAAAATAACGACACACTATTTACAAAAAACACAAAGTCGTAGAACAAAGAGAAACAACAATGGACGATTAGTTATAACAAACCAAATAAATATGGAGAAAATGCTAGAAAAAACAAACTTTCGACCTCAGTTTAAACAAAAGAAAAGGAATCTGTAAATTTCCTAAAATCGGTAAACTTCTAACATGTTGTTACTTACACCAAAAGTACAGATTTTTCTGTAAAAGAAATGCGTATTTAATAAAAATCTATATAAAACAAATTAAATAAAAAAGTAGTTCAACAGATAAACGGTTGTTAACCTCTTTACAATCTTTAACTTCAATTTTTCCAAGATACCCCGACTTCTTCAGATACAAAAATGAAATATTAACAACTTACTTAATAATTTCAAATACATACATAAATTAAATAAGATTATAATTATTGTCCATTAAATATAAGAGTTTGAAACACGCCCCTAAATACTAGGGCCTACTAAGGCTTAAATACTAAGGCCACTGGCAAAGTGGACTAATTTTTCCTATACACAGCTTAAACCCTATAACTTAGAACTTGTCCTTTGAAAAGTTCGTCCAGTTCTCTACCTATTTTTCTTTAGGCCGTCCTCTAGATCTACTCTCAATCCATCCAGATGTTCAGTCGATAAAGCTTTTTGAAGATTTTATGTTGCCCCGCAAGTTTTAACCTTTATATTATTGTCATTCTTGTGATCGTACTTCTTCATTTTCTTCTTCGTCCCGCCCTTAGATTCCCCTTTTGCTAAATCCACCATTTCTGTAACGATTTTTATCATGAGCCCAGTTTTACCGGCCAATGTCGGTGCGATGCAGCAGCTCAAAACTTCCCTTTTGATTACTAAGTGGGATTGTTGGATTTTTCATGTTAAGTTTTAAGCTCCAATGTTTTTTCTAAGACAAAAAAAATTTCTTTTTAATTTCTATATTAGTTTTTATATTTAAAATTTATCGATTGATTAATATTTTATAATGTTGTGTTATAATTAAAATTTTATCCATTATATTTAGTGGTCTATTGACCAGATTACTTTGTTCAATCGATTAATCTTTTTAAGTAAGGTTTTGGTGGAAATGAAACAGCTAGTGTCATGAGCGGGATTTGAACCCACGACCTTCGGCTGAAGCCGTCCGTGACTTGTTGAATTAATATTTTCATAGGGATAAATTTATGGTTTCTCTTTGATAGAAATAAATAACCATGAAAAATTACTGACATAAACAAAAATTGCAACTATTAAATGCTTAAACAGAAACTAGTCTCTTGAAAAAAGATTTGTACCGAAATTAAAATTCGTAGATTAAAAATATGAAACAGTTCGAGCTCGATCAGAAAATGACATTCGCTGAAAAGTTGTGTTTTTTGAATTTTCATTAACTTTGTTTTTCAAACCCCTTCTACAAAATTTAACTTTTTTTATTTTGTAGAAAAATAATATAAAAACAATCCTCTCGACAGTTTTGGTTTTAGGTTGTTAGGGATTGAGAACTAAATTTTATTGTGTAAAGAAAAGCTGCAAAATTTTGTCAAAACGTTAAAGAAAAAGTATCGAAATTAAAATTCGCGGAATAAAAATATAATTAAAATATGAAAAAATCAAGCTTGATCAGAAAATGGTTTCCCCTGAAATGTTCTCATTTTATAGAAAAATAGTAGGAAACAACTTAGCAATAAGTTTTGTTTCAAAATTACCCGGGAGTTGAGAAATAAATTTTATTGTGCAAAGAATAATTTGAAAATGTTCTTATTGAAATTAAAATGCATAGAGTTAAAATATTAAGAAAAAAAACAGGTTTGACATTTTTCTACACTCAATGTTGTGTCTGTATGATTAAAAATTAGAATTTATTTTATGCAATCGAGGTTGGACAGAGCAAAATGATCTGTGAACTACCAAATTACAAATTACATTTTCTCCCTTGCGTTGCGTGCATGATTTTCCACTGGTACAAACTACATTCCTTCCCAGTTGTCAATTTATATTCTCAGTACTTCAGTCTTCCTAAATTTGAAATAGCAGTGTCAAAAAGCCATTTGCCTCACAAAAGAAAAAAAGACTAAAAATAATCGTTTATCCATCTGTCGTGCATTGCCTCATAGGTGCTCATCGGACGTATTTTTTAATGCTTTTAATTATTCCTTTAAAGATTCGCTTTCCTGAATATACCAATATTTCACTCTACGATGTTTTAGGATTTTTGTATTATAAATTTTAAAAAACAATTTTCTAGGTTGAATAGTTTTTGATCAAACCATAAAACCAGTTATCAGGTTCGCTGCTAACTTGACAGCGGTTATAATAAAAACAGTGAAATAAAAATAAAGCCAGTTTATAGTATAATAATACCAAAACTGGTCGTAATGGCAAAATATACATTCTTTGTGTCGGTTCGGCCGACTTCATAGCGTTTACCGGTGGGACTTTATCATTTGGGATATCTATTGTTGTTTGTTGAATGCTAAAGAAGGACGTGTCATAATGAGCCGAGTCCTTTCTTTCATTGGTCACAGGATAAAGGTTTATCCTCCAACCCGAGGCCTTATTCTTGCTCGCTTTGTTCTTTCAACCCCTTTTTGTCAGTTGTCTTCTCACCGACGCGATGTCCTTGCCTCATACGTTCTTGTTTCATTCCTTTTTCCTTTTGTTAGTTATTAATGTTGGTTCTTTGTTATGTCCTATACCAAACAATTTTTCCCCTTTATAAACTGTCATAATGAGGTTACGCTAGTTAATCACACATCTTACGTCGTAGAAATAGATATAAAAAGAATTCAACATAGTAATAAACACTTCGATTCGAATTGGAAAACCCGTGGGAAAAATGATCCAATAACTAAAAATTTAGACTCTTTGCGTCAAATCGTATTATTGTTAAGACGCCTTGGTTAACTACCTTAAGATTCCTTTTTTTCGGACTATCTAGATGGTATTCACTCGTGTTTCCCTAATAGCGGCCTCTCGAAGATTTTTGAATGCACATGTCACCTTTAAGATTCAATTTCATGAAATCTTCCTACTCCTTTTAATCAACGGCCAATGAACGATGATTCCATTAGATAATGATTTTTTTTTATTGGGAGGGGAGCTTATGGCTGTTTATTATATTTGAACGTCTCTGAATGACCGTTTATTTCCCCATTTTGTTTAAATTAATTTTTCCAAATAAGATGAGAAGAATTTTATTGTACACGATCTTGCGGAACAGCACGCGTTGACGATGGATTGAAAATTCGTAATTACCATTATCTCACTAAAAAATAATTAGCTAATAGTTAAACAAACTCCACATAAAATAATTAAGAATACCAAAAATGCAACAAAGGAGTAAACAAAACTAACTCTTAATATTTAAAAAATTAATGTATCATTTTATTTTTCTTATTTTTAACCCTTAAAGTTAAATATGTTAACTTACTTAATTTTACTTGACGAAAAAAAATCATAAAATCGCCAAGGTCAACTTTAGCATACTAGCTCCTAGCCAGTCTTGACGAAGAACCAATGGTACAGGAAAATAATATAAAAAAATATCTCAGTGCTGATCTTGCCGTTTTATGGGTTTGATGAGTTCAAAATTTTCATACCCGACATTGGATTTAGAAAAAACATTAAATACAAAAACAATGAAAAGGATAAAATAAAAAGATAATTAGTTTTCTTTGTTTTTGTTGAAAAAAGAAATTAAAAAGAAGGGACAACCAAAAATAGCCAAGAAATTGTAATTAATGAGTTTTTGTTTTTCCTTATTTTTCCTTTCTATGGTTGGATTAATTTTCCTTATTTTCGGACTTTTTTTTGAAGGTGGTTATAGAAATATAAAATAAACAAAAAGAAACCAACAAAAAATTATATTAATAAGTTTTTCTTCTTTAAATGTATAGATTAGTTTTTCTTTTTTAAAATGTCAAGTAATTTTTTTTTGATAAATAAACTACTTGAAAAAAATGGGATAGGACGTCTTATGTTAAAAAATTTACATTAACCGCGCATACACACAACAGTTATCGAAATTATTACAAAAAAAATTTAATTGAAGTGTCATATAGTCCATTTGCTGCTCCGGTAAGGTTGGCCTACAAAAAATAAGAAGGAAAAAATCAAGATTATGTATCGATTTTCGCGATTGAAATGAAATTATAGGAACACAATCACAACCTTTCTCATTAATCGAAGATTTAATGGTAAAAACGAGAGGATGTAATTTTTTTTCAACATTAGACATAATTGGTCAAGCGGACCACGAAAAATAGTGAATTTAGACATAAACTCAGCATTCTGGTCAATTCCCTTAAGGACAGGCAAAAAACAGGATTTGTTAGGATCGAAGGATATTTTCAGTGGACTTGTTTTACCATTTCGTTTAAAAACATCACCGGCAATTTTTCAGAGAACATTAAATACTATTATAACAAAACATAAACTATCAGATTTCACCGTGAATTACGTAGAGGATATTTTAATTTTCTCTAAAACATTCACCGAACACATTAACCACTTATCATTGTTACTGAAAGCCAGTTTGAAAGAAAGCTTTAGATTGAAATTTTCAAAGGGTAACTTCCCACGAGATTCGGTGAAGTATTTAGGCCATATTATCAAAAATAATACCGTTAGTCCATTGAACGATAATTTTCATGCAAAGATTTCCCGGCTCCAAAACCACAAAAGAATGTGGGTCAATTTTTAGGAAAGATAAATTTTTATGGAAAATATGTACCAAATATACCAATTTTATGAGATCCATTACATAATTTCTTGAGAAAAGGACAACAATTTATTTTGTCAGAAAAATAAAAAGATTGCTTTGTTCAACACCGTGCGCCGGTCTCTCCGGGGGTAACCACACTCAGACCGGGGAAAACATACATACCACACAAAACACTTAAACTGACATAAGCACACCAACAGTACACACTCTAGGGTTACTATTCCTAGTAGACCCATTTTTTCCCACTCTCGCAATCTTGGCAAAATCCCCAGACCAATAAACCGTGGGGAGAAGCAAGAAGTGCCAGCCCGCCCTCAGGTGGCAATCCCACTAGCTGTTAATCCTCGCGGCCGAATCAACCCTGTTACAAAGAAAATAATGAAAGCCCCAGACCCGCAAAGCGGAATCCTTGGAAGCTGCCGCCGGCTCTATAAGTCAGCAGCTGTCCAGTAACACTGTGAACGGTGGCCCCCTTATTGGAGAAAGGAACACTGGGTCTGGAGGTATCACGATGGAAAACGAGTAAAAAAAGCTCGTCTCCTCAAAAAGAAAACGAGCGAATGCTGCTTCACCTGAAAGTGAGACATCGGTGACTCCGGAGCCATATGTACCGACATCTCCAGCGTACCCAGCGCAGAAGAGAAGGAAAGAAAAAGAATTGAAACATGCAATCCCAGAAATATTACGAAAACAATAGAAATAAAATTGGTCCTGGGATCGAGAAGAAGCAGGATATCGAAAAATTAAAAAAAACTTTCGACGCTAGCTGGTCACGAGGTCTTTGTCACGCCGCCACAAAGGCTAAATATCTCCCGCGGCGTTGTGACGTGCCGGGACCTGCTGAACAGGAGAGTCAAGCCTATTAAGGACGGTCTAACGGGCAAAGGGGACGGAGATGAGGAGAATGAATTCTCGCCGGAACGTGCAGATTGTCCTTCAGCGAGTCTTGTTCTAACATTCGACATCCCTAAATCCCCGATGAGATTAGGGCGGCATTCTACCGCTTAAAGGTCTGCCCTTATATCTCAGCCCCGCTACGCTGCTACGTCCCAGTGGCTTGGTCATATCGCCCTGCGCTGCAGGTCGCCGCAGGGGATCTGTGGGTGTGGGGATGAGGGCACGCAATTTCTCCAATGGTGGAGTGGAATCCATAGGAGAACCACCTCGAGTGACCATTTCCCGATAGTCCCGAGGAGTTCTATCGCGAAACAGATGCGCCGTGCTCAAGTAAGTGGAGCCTGAAGCAGGCTAACTGGCCTTTTTTGTTCGGGTCATTGACGTTTCCGACCCCCACAGATGTCAATAGAGTTTTCCGTCTCATTGAGAAGGAGATTAACAGGGCCACATGCTTATCGATTCCCCGGACACGTGGATCTACCTGTAGACCTCTCGTACCGTAGTGGAGCGCGAGAACTACCCCTAAGCGCACACGTTAAAGAAGTGGGCTTTTCGTTAGGCACACGACGGAGAATAATTTGAAACGTACAAAGTTAAAAGAGCGAGGGAGAGGCGTATACTGTCCCAAACAAAAAGGGAATCCCTAGCGAAGTATGTGGATAGTATGAACTCTCGTACTTCGACTGGGGAGACCTGGAATGTTGTTGAGGAATTGCACTTCGTAGTAGTTCCGCACCTTATTTCGACAACTTTCACAGAACGAAAACCGAGGCAGAACAAATCCGGATTAACTTTGAAATCGGAGAGAGATAGGTGTTAAACCATCCGCTGACGGTTGGATATTTAGACACCGCATTGGGGCGACGGTATGCCATATGAAATCCTGCGAAACCTTCTCCAGGTTGCGAAGCGTAGCCTGCTGGAATTATTCAACAAAATATCGGATACCGGCTCATTCCCCTTCGTTGGCGTTATGCGCTGTCATTCATTTATGTATATATAATATATATATATATGCATGGGTGACCAGCATCTCAGTTTTAGAGTTAGATAAATGTAGTAATACATAAAAAATCAGTTATAATGTGTATGTGTTTTTTTCTTGCGGAATGATCTGCATCCTAGTGGAAAAAAAGCATCCTGGAAGAAATTTCAAATATTTTACTTTTTCCATCCGAATAATATGAAGGAGTTTACTATTGAATTATGTATACATGTCAGGACCGTTTGGAGTTGGTTATCTTTTCCATGTATTGGGTTGTCCGGAAAATAATGCAGGATTTTGGTATTAAACAAAAAAAAAGAAACTAGTTACTTTAAAGCAATGTTCTTTAATCAAAATAATTTCCCATACTCTCAATACATTTCTCCCAACGTGTTGGTAACTTATTAATTCCGTCTGAGTAGAATTCAGAATTTTTAGAATTGATAAAGTCAATAAATGCATTTTCCAGTTCCGTTTGATTTTTGAATATTATGTGTTGTAAGTAGTGGTCCAGGTGTCTAAAAAAATGGTAGTCAGTAGGCGAGAGGTCCGGAGAGTAGGGTGGGTGAGGCAAAGTTTCATAGCCAAGCTCCAATAATTTTTGTGACGTTACACGTGACACATGTGGTCGAGCGTTGTCATGCAACAAAATGGGCCCTTTCCGATTGACCAAAGAGGGCTTCATTACTGCCAATTTCTGATGCATGGTATTAATTTGGTTACAGTATGATTCAGCATTGATGGTTTCGCCAGGATTTAAGAAGCTGTAGTGTATTAAACCAAATGAAGCCCACCATACCGTAACCATTACCTTTTTTTGATGAGTTGGGGGCTTTGGAAAATGTATTGGAGCTTCTCCTTTGTCGAGCCACTGTCCAGAACGTCTAGTGTTATCGTAGAGAATCCACTTTTCGTCACATGTAACAATTCTGGCCAGAAATGGGTCATTTTTGTTTCGACAAAGAAGTGATGCACAAACATCAAAGCGCTGATTTTTTTGGCGATCGTTTAATGAGTGTGGAACCCAATTTTCGAGTTTTTTCACTTTTCCAATCGCCTTGAGGTGGTCAGCGACGGTCGTTTTACTGACTTTGAGTTGCTCTGCAAGTTCTCGAACAGTTGTTTTGGGGTTTTCTTCCACCACTGATCGCAGAACATCATCATTAAGAGAGGAAGGCCTTCCACGACCTTCTTCATCTTCAAGGCTGAAATCTCCCTCCCGAAATTGTTTAAACCACCTTTGCACAGTGCACTCATTAACACAACCCTCGCCCCAGACTTGGTTAATGTTTCTAGCCGTTTGGGCTCCGCTTCGGCCGAGTTTAAACTCGTAAAAGAAAATCGTACGAAATTCTCGCTTTGACATTATAAGGATGACTGAATTATTTCCAAGTAGCGGAATGCTACAGAGGTAAACAAACAATATCATTTGGAAGAGGATTAATAAGTGTTGACATTCATACAAATGAGTAATCCTGTAAACGTAAACAGAATATTTTATATAGATTTTTTTTAATGAAAACTTAAAATCCTGCATTATTTTCCGGACAACCCAATACTTGGGTAATTTTGTTATCGCACTCGTATGACCGGTACTGAAATGCATATCACTTAAGAGCAATAAAATAAAGTGCTTGCTCTTTAATGTTTTAAAAGATGGGCCGTAAAAGAGTTCGGGTCCTTTCATAACGTGTGTAATTATTTATCCCTGATGGTCGTAAACTAACATAGGAAGGATAAAACAGCCAAAATTTTATAGCACATTGTTTATTTCTATTGCTCAGGGGGGCCGTTGCACTCTCGAACCTCTCGAAAAGAACAAAGGCCTCTTTCTTAACCAAATGTTGTTTATTTTTACAACTTAATTGAGATATCAAACCGGTTTCGACTGTCCATTAGCGTATTTCTGCCTCACGATTCCAGCCAAACGGTATGCGGTCGACATACGGAATACAAATGATGTTTTAGCCTGTAATTGGTCTTAAATGAAATCTGTATTTACATTTCGAAACAGCCCTCTTTTTACAGATTGAAACATTTTTGGGTGCTACTAGGCCGAAAAATCATAGACACGTGTCCGTGCTTTCATTCCAACAGACCCTAGTAGCCGAAAAATGTCTTAAGTTATTTAGCTATTGTTAACCATGTATTTTATGATTATTATAGATTAATCGATTTCGAAAAATAACTTTTTCCCCTAAACATTTTTCGCCTTAAAATGACTGATTTGTTTCAAAAACCACAAAACTCGTAATTACATGATAAATTTGCAGAAGATAAACCCTAACCTTGAAATACATGCCAAAAAAATGACGAAAACTATATTAAAAATATTAAAAAAATCAAATCGCCTTGACTGGAATCCGTTCGCAAGAAAGGCGCGGACACGCACAATATTTTTCGGTCTTGTATCACAAAAAAGTTTCATTAACATCGATTACCCATACACTGCCTTGTGAGTTCTTACTTCGGAAAAACTACTTGACAGTATCAGGGTACTGTGAATCGCGATTTTCAATTACATACACATTTAATTGAAACAATCGGCGGTAGCTCTCGGAGGGGAAACAGATACATGCCGGCCTCCCACAAGTGAGCATTCTTAGTCCCATCTTTTATATCATATGTACTGGCGACATATCACCATCATCACCAGCAACACGGATGATACCGCAATTTCGCCTTCTAAATCAAATCCTATCTAACCTATTTCCAACATCCACCTTGAGGTTATCTAAGACTAGTAGAAAAGGACAAGACTGAATGAAGAAAAATGTACTCAATGTTTGTTCACATTGAATTCTCTTGTCCTTCACTGAATATCAACAACAAAGAGATACTGTTTTCCATTCATGTCAAATACTTATGACTACATCAAAACATCATATTGATTTAGAATCCCCATACCAGACTTAAAAGACAAATTAACAGAATATTTTGAGAACTACTAGACTTCAAGACTCCAACAGAAGACTTCTAGAACCGAAATCGACTTGATCGTCAACACTAAACTAACCTTAACGCGGCTCCAGGCATGCGGTATTCGCCGGATGCCGCGCAAATTTTCGCCTAATCCCGAATAGTGTGGATGGACGCTCAGCTATTCGGCGAAAAACAACATCCGGTGCTCCCGTGCCGGGCTTTTTGTCGGTTTTCTTGTCTGCTTCAAATGGCACAAATATCCGTGATGTAACCGTACTCAAACCATCCACACATTCGGGAATCAACTATAACTGTACATACTTTTAACGTACTGTCAACTGTTATCAAAATCAACAGTAAGCGTATTTTTCTATTTAATACTATTTATTTTTCATTAATAAACGATCGCTAACTAGTATAGATGTTTTAATTTACACAACAACAATTGTTTTTTCTTATTAGAAATGGATTGACCCAATGCAACAGTTTTGGAGTTCCTCCATTTTTACGAAACAGAACCAATAATTTGGAAAGCTTCTCTTACAAATCATAAATGGTTTTATAAATAAAGCAATGATTAAAAATAAAAAAATATAATTAACTGTATTTTTTTCAATTAGTTTGTTGCCAGTGCACAAAATAGTAACCGCAGCTGCAGCAATGACACTGTTGTCCATCACGATTTGTCGTAAGTTGAGGACTCCCACGGCATTTGGAAAATACGTACTCCCTGTTTCCGCAACAACTAGGAGGTAATACAAAACCCGCATGTGTGTATATAGAGGTACGCTATTTGGCGATGCAAAGACGAGCAACTCGGGAATTGACCGCATTTCCGGAATATTCGGCGGCAATCGGCATTCGGCGAATAATCGCATGTCTGGCTGCCTTTATACAAGACTTTTCTCAGACCAATTTGGATGGAGTGGAACTATGGGGTTCTGTCAAGCCATCTAACATCCAACGCATCCGATTCTTCCAAGCCGTCAGACAAATCGTCAAAATTCCTTAGTACGTCACCAACCACTATTCACGACCTCAACATTCTTTTTGTCAACGAACTGATCCGTTCCCGAATTCAAAAGTTTTACACAAACCTCTCGATCCATCCTAACCCTACTGCTCGAGCCCTCTCTCACATTCCCAACCCGGAAACCCGCGACGTCCCTCTAATTGACGATAACCTCGAGACATCCCTGCCCCTTAATACTTCAATTTGAGTGCCAGCATTGGTTCGTTTCTCCTGGCATGTGTCCTCCGGGTACACCACCGGCATTAGTGTTAGTGCTCACACCGTATCACAAAGTTTTGTGATCACATTTGTAGAAACTACTCTTTTTGTATAGGGTGTAAATAAAATAATTTTAAATGTATTGCCTCGTTTTGTCAACTTTTGCGAGTTTGGTAGTTTTTGAGAAAACTAGTGGTTACATGTACGTTTTTTGCAAGAAAAAGCCCCTTCGTTCTCGAACCATAAGTACGGAAATTTAATATTCGATTTTGTTGGTCAATTGGAAATACATAACACATCTTTTAATACTATTTGTGCATTTCTTATTTGTCTCTATTTTTTTTTAAATTATCCAGTTATACTTCATTAGATAAGGCCTATTTATCGCACAAATATAGATAGTTTAATTTAATCATGCCTTTCTACTATCCACAGGGATTCCAATAATGATTTGTTAAATATTTACAGACATATATTTTCCCGAATTTTGATAAGATAGAACATGTAAACAGAAAAAGTGTTTCCAATTAGCAATTTCGCCAGATTTATAAAGTTTCAGTGATTGATAAAAATTCAATAATTTGAGTCGTTTCACCGGAAGAATTTATCCTACCGTAATAGTCGGCGCAACGGCGATAGATCAGATAAACGAAGAAAAATCTTTACTCCTCGCCCTACCCCTTCCCAAAATTGTCTGCCCTCATCCTGACAATAGATCCTGATCATACAGAAACAACAGAGTAGGAATTAGTCCCAGCACTCCTCTTTTCCTTTCCCCAGAAGATTGTCATATTTCAGAAATACATTAGTACATCATAGAAAACCTTTCCAAAAAGAAAGCTCCTGTATATGACCTTACAACCTCTGAAATCCTCCGATCCCTCCTTAACCTTCATCCGCTCTCGATATTTCTTTATCCGCTTCAGTGCATTTTCTTAATTTTCTCGTCTCGAATCTTAATAGTTAGGATAAATTAAATCTGGCACATTTTTATCTAAAAGTTATATTGATTAAATACAAAAATCACGGGAAATTAAAGTGAAACTCCAGAACTTACAACTACAAAGCAAGAAAATAAAGACGTCCAAAAATGGGAAACTCATGGTCCGGAAAATATATTAATTTTCATTCCCTTGAGTTTATTTATTTTTGTGTTTTTCCAATTAAAACTTTAAAAAGTAAAATGCTAGATGATGAATTGAGTTTTTATTTATTTTGTTTGGACCACAACTGTGTTCTCCTTGGTACTTATAGAAATTAACGTTTTTTTTAATCATATTAGCAACCAAAATTGTACACCCCCGCCACTTAATTTTTCTTTCTGCGTTTTTCTTCTTTTTGCCCAAAAAATACACTACAATGCACAAACTAATAATATACATACACACACTAGACAACTGAAGAAATGGATAATATTGAAAACTAGGGAATAATAAAGATGTGTGCTTAAATCTTTATTCAAGTGGTGCAAAAATATTCTCGCTTCCGCTCGCAAGATGTCAGTTTTGCCGTCAAATTACCATGTGTCAACTTGAAAAATGCACTGGCCTTTGACAGGAAGGGGTACGATTGGAAGTTGACGACAACACCCCTTAGAAGTCGAAGGTATAACTTGAGAATACCTGCCATTCCTGAGCCTCTAACTGCGCGTTACGGGATAATACTTGTAAAAATGAAAAACTGCTTTCAATCTGCAAATGATGCCAAACAGCAGTTCTCTTCCTAACATACCTATAAAATTATCTCCTAAGAAATATTCACTTTCCTATACAAGGAAATTTTCCATTGTAAAACTTATCCTAAAGCCCCATTATCCTAACCTTGTACCTCAATTTTATCACCCGATAAGCCTCTTATCTAATCTAAGAAAAATCCTCGAGAAGCTACTTCTCGATCCTTCCCATCCTAGCAGAACAATACTATATCTCATCAACAGTTTGGCTTCCTTAAACAACACTTCACAATCCAACAATGCCACCGTGTTGTAGACGCTATGTCTTCCTCTCTTGGAACTGTTCTTGAGTTGAAACAGCTGGGGTACCTCCCTTGATGAGGCTCACTTTGATAGTGTCTTGAATCCGGGTTTGCTGTGGAAACTGAAGAGTATCTTCACCTGCTTATATTACGATCCAACCTCACTGACAGTTTCTTTCAGGTCAGCCAGAGAACATCATTCTCTGACTACTATCCGGTTAAGGCTGGAGTTCCACAGGGTAATATCCTTAGTCCCATTCAACGTATACTGTTGAATTCCCTACCCATATTGGCATATATTGTGCTGATGAAACTGTTATCTATTCTCGAATAAAGATATCGTCGACCTTCTCTCCATACAGGCTCACCTATTCATCATAGAACCTTGGCTGAAAAAGTGGCGGATCAAAATAAAAGAAGACAAGAGCCAATATATAACTTTTGCTCTCTGACGTGGGATAATGCCACAACTATACTATATTATACCTTCCTACAGTTAACCAGGTCCGTTACCTCGTGCTGTATATCGATAAAATACTGGCTTGGAATCAACAGTCAAAACTAAAAAAGCAGAAACTGACTCGACGCTACTAGAGTAGGGGTATTCACAATTTTTGTAACATGTTAACTCGTGTTAACTCGAATAGAGAAATGTACAGTGAGATCGTGAACGCCCCCTTCTTTTCTTAGTATGTTAAATGTTAATTTTTCCGCAATGCTGCGCGTGCTAAAAGTTAGTAAAAAAGCCAAATTAATCAACTATTTTATTCAAAATGCTATCTGTGCACTCGAAGAATAATAAACTTATAACAAATGACACGCTTCAATTCTTGCCGACATACCTAACGTCTAACAGCCTACTACTTTACGGGATAGGTGGATATATCCTCTATGATCATTGGCCCTACCATGTTAGATCGAACAATGTTAACTAGTCGATTCTTACAAGTCTGTGTCATCATTTTTCTCCATCTAACAAGACTTAACAGAATTAACATGGTTAAAACAAAAATCGTGAATACCCCTACTGTCATAATTTCTTGACAAACGATCGAAACTGCCGCTTCACAACAAATGACGGATATCAGAGTCGAGATTTGAACCCATTTGGACATTCGACATTGAACCATGGAGGGGGGGATTAACCAAACATTCGAACTATCATCGCACCCAGATTTACCAATCCGCAATCCTCCGAAAAATAATAAATACTCCGTTTGACTAATCACAAAATCCACAATGACTTTAAAATTCCTTTTGTGAAAAATGTCATAAACTCCCTTTCATTACAACCCAATCCCTTAGTTTTAAACCCAAATACCCAATAATACCCTAAGGAGATTAAAGCCAGAAACACACTTACCCGATGTTACGCCAGGCGACGCTACCCGACGCAAATCCAAACGACGATTTTCCATAAGGTTGCATTACCCCCGTGCACATCTACCCATCTACCCGATGCTATGCCACGCTAACCTACCCGACGCTCTGCGATCTCCACTGTCCAGATTTTCGTCGG